>NW_028140179.1:0-33351 GCF_965202585.1 Thalia democratica | reverse complement strand
AAAAATAAACACATTTATAGTAAATAAACGTTGTGTGATTCGCTAACCGAGAGGCATTTTCATGCATCATATCGTTTTACCACAACTAAATTATATAAAGTATTAATTAATGATAATTTATATAAATAATTAAAAGGTCGATTTATTTTTTCTTATACAACAAATCTTAACGTTTAATTCAATTAATATCACACATTGTTTTTTTTTTAATTTATAACTTTTTTGTTTAAACCAACTTGTAATTTTTGTTAGGAAGAACTTAAGCTTGTTTATCGAGATTATTAATTTAAATTTAGTTTAAGAACATTATTTTATAAAATAATCTTTTTTTTTTCTTATATCAAAAAAAAAATTGTTATAGGTATTGAAATTATAATTATTGTAACTTATTATGAACTTCTATTCTAAGCATTAAAAACAAGGCCATTTGAATAGTAAACACAAAAAAAAAAACATATAATTGTATAATTTATAACTAAAAACTTTAAAAGATATGTATTGTAAACATATAAACATAGGAACAACGTTATAACATATATAATCAACCTTAGTCTATAATATATTTTAAAGGCATTAATAATATTTTATGCTACAATCCAAATTAAACTTAATTGGACAATTATTACAAACTCTTTTCAAAAAAAAAAAAAAAAACTATTAACATAAAACAAAAAATAAACAAATACTAATTAATTTTAAGAAAAAGCCTATTAAGAGAACAATAAATTAAGGTTAAGTAAAACATTAGAAAATAGAGTTTTGACAAAAAAAACTTATTAAAAATGTTTAATTGTTTTTTTCTTTTTTGAAACTTTTAAAGTTACTCAAATTATAAAAAACCCTACTTGTATCTAAAAGTCTCATAATATTTATACCTATTATGAATAATAAACTTATTTGTTATTTTGATGAAAAATTGTTTATTGAACAATAAAAAAGCGCTCAAAAAGTTTGGTCTAAGGACCTGGTAAATAAAGGAACCTTCGAGTCGTACACCACATGCTTATAAAGTTTTTTACGAGCTTATACACATATTATTTTTTATCATTTAGGTATTTAAATTTTTAGTAAAAAAACGATTGTTAAACGAAAGAAAATAAAACTAAACGAAAATTAACTGAATTTTGTGTTTAATAATGTACTAAGAATCTTATTTAGTAACATTTGAACTAAAAAATATATATAAATTTAACTTAACTTTTATATAAAACATATGTAATAAAAATAACATAACCATAACCTACTATATATTTTAAAAAGTCAAGTACTAGAAAATTTTCTAAAATTTAATGAAAAAAAAATCAAATATAAACAACAATTTGGAATATAATTAAGTAGCTGATGAATAGTTAATGATTAAAATCTACTTCAAGCTACTTTAGTTAAAAACATATTTTATGTGAATACTTAAATGATGTTTCTATTTCTGTTTTAACTAAGTTGATAGTTATTATATATTGTATTTAATTAGATTAACACTTTCCATGCCTGGTTTATACTATATCTGTTTTATACAATATATTTGAGTCTACTTTAATAGTACAAAATAGGAATGATTTTTTTTTGTTCTAATAGTTTTTAATTTCTCTTTATTTTAATATTTTTAGTTTCAAAAATTAATTATGCAGATATTTGCTATTCAAGAAATATTAAAAAAAAGTATACTTTTGATCTGCATTTTTTTCTAATACATATCTTGCATAAATTGAAACAAGTTGATACAAACTAAAAAAATTTTGTTGAGTTTGTTGGAAAATGTTGTTTATTTTGTAAAGCGTCAAGTTACAAAGTTAGTTGAATAAATATCTGAATGACTTCTTTATGAACTTCCTGTACTTCGAGTCTGTTGCAATGTATATTACTGCATTCATGAGGCTGAATAAAATAAATAATTACAATAAAACCAAAAACTGCATCTCACGTAGAAAGCATTGGGTTTAACAAACTGATTTTTTACTAAAATATGCTATATTAAGTATGCCAAGTTTTTAAAAACTATTTGTCGAATAAACTGTTAAATAATATTATATAATAAACAAAATATCTATTTGCTTCATATATTTGTAAAAACCTTAATAACATTATTCATAATTAATTTAAATTTTTGAAATTATTCAACTAGTATTCTAAAATAAAATACTGTTTTATACTAAAGTTAAGCATTTAATATATATGAGAACTAAACACAAAATACTAATCGAAAGAAAAAGTGCAAACCAACCTTCTGGCGAAAAACAAGTAAAACGTCACAAACACGTGGTTTGTTTTTGTTATGCATCCACCTTTGTTGTGTTCAACTATTACAGAAATCATGAAAGGTACTGTAAATAAAAACACATTTCAGAGTATACACTGTTACAGACAGACAATTAAAGACTAACGTGTAGTTACAGAAAAAGCAACAACCATTAATGATATTTTTAATGCAACTTTTCTTTCCATAGCATTTATTAATTTAGTTTGCTTTGTCAGTTTTTGTGAACTTTTGAATTTTTGCCTTACAACTAGGTAGACTCCAATTGTTGCCAATACCTTAGATTAGTAATTAAAAAAACATTGATCTAGTTTAATACACAACTAAATAGACAATAAAATTTTCATAGGAGTTTGTTGTACTTAATATATTTGTTTATCTGAATAAAATTTAAAGAATGAATTTTAAAGAAAAGTTTCACACTTACTGAACAGTTTTGTAGCACATTTATTTTTAAAAACTCTGTTTTAAAAGTAAATAGCCTTTTGTGCGTAATCAAATTTTTACTAAAACTTTAAACTAAATATAAGCTTTATTTTTATTTTTAATTAAATAATTATTCATTATGCTGATATTTTTTTGTTTATTTAAATTTTGAAGTTAAAATGAAAAATTAAGAGTTAGTAGAGTTAAAAAACTAAAAAGATAGTTTATAAAAATAGAAGCATATGTTGTAGAGAAGGTAAGTAGTTTTTACAAACTAACCATAATCATATAAGGAATTATGACAGTTAAAAATAGAATAATTAAATAAATGTTTTTCACTTTGGAAATTGGTAAAACTTCTATCCAGAATATAAAAATGTCAAATTGGTAAGAAAACTGAATGGAATGTGGAAAGAATGCTGTAAAGTTTATATTTTTATTTCTTTATGTTAACTAAGATTTTAAGTATTGTATTGTACTTACTAATTATTAAGTTAATTGCGTCTACAGCAGCTACTTACAAAGTTGAGTTTAAATTTAACTATGCTTTTAACACTGCTTAACTAGATATCTGCAAAAAGAATCATAAAACAAACTTTATACAAATTAACTTTAGACAACTATGTCTGCTAGCAATTTTAATTTTTAAAAAGTACTGTTTTTTTACTAGATAAATTGAAAATTAATAATAAAACAAACATATTCAAAATTTAATGTCTATAATTTTACTTGCTACTAAAATACACTAAATTGAAGTACATTTGTACTATAAAGTAACGATAGTTTAAGAATGAGTTGTTCTGAGTATACTATAATAAAAAAAAGTCCCATTAAAGTTTAAAACAAAATATAAATAACAAACAGAGTCAAGTACGTTGTTTTTTCTTTGCTAAGAAATTAAATTGCTAACGACTAACAGAATAAGACAGGTAGTGCCAAGGAAAAACTTGAAGTCGCTAAAGCTAGGATTATAATCGCTTTCTTTGATATGTTTGTCCATTCGAAATAAATATTTACCAATTTTACCACACTTATTAGTTTCAATAAATAAAAATTAGTCAGAAAAATGAAGATAAACAATATTCCTTGAAAGTAAGCACTACTACTTGTTTGTTGTTCTTGAAAGTATTTATACAATTGCAACGCAGTTTCATTATACGTTGAAGTAAAGTTAGGGAGAAAGACACCGAATATGAATAGTCCTGCAAAAAGTACTTATTATTAGTATAGTTTAAATTCGATTATTTCTAAGATACTTAATATTACCAGTCAAAGTATCTGCACATGTGGAAAAACTCTGAAGTAGAGAAAACGTCGAAAAGTTTTTCTTTTTCTTCACCAGATAAAATAGGTATGACATGTTTCCAACAACAATCAACACCCCAAGTAATAAGATAATAAACAATGTGAAAGAAAATACTCCTTTGCTGTTGGTAAGACCAGTTTAAATTAAATTTAAAAAAAAGTTTTTAAACAGAGATATAATTAAAATAGATTGATAAACAAAGAGAAAATAAAAATAAAATACGTAGCCGATGATCCTCTGTCAAAGCTACAACTTTACTAAGTAAACCTACTCTGAAAATTACAAATAAATCTATTTTTACCTGCAGCTTTCACAAGTTGAAAAAGATTCGTTCCAACAGTTTTCGTAAGCTTCATACTCACAAAAAACTACTGGTCGGCACAATTTAAAACCTAGAGTGTTTTGCGATTCTTGATAAACGTTGTTGACGCTGGTGAAAGTTTTCAAAGTAGTGTTATTTGCAATTTTTATCTCATTAAAAGTTGAATTAGTAGAGTTGTTGTGAAGTACTTCTGTTACATTTGTTTCAATTTTAGCAATAAAATCTGCAGGTGCGACTGGTGCAAAGTTTTGAAAAATTTCTTCAGGGAATGTTGGATCTTTTTCGTAAAAATTTGTTTTTTCTTCCCAAGGTTCTACGTTTTCGTTTTCAATACCACCTTTTGCTACCAAAACTGCAGGTGTGGCATAGGCAAATGAAGTTTTCAGTGAAATAAAGACTCATTTCTAGTAAAAGAATTCCAAGTAATTGAAATTGTTAAAATTTATCTGACAACTTCGGAAAACAAATCACGTTCATATGCTAAGTTGATAACGGACAACTTACTAAAAATGATAATTGTTAATAATCAGCTAAATTGTTTGTAAAAAACAAAGTATGAACTTAGTTAGTAAAATTCCTCACAAAAACTTGTTATAACTAAACTGTAATATTTCTTTTTTTCGTAAAATAACTCAAATAAGAAAATAGATAAATATTTACACATTAAATGTTTATACAAGACTATAGCTGTCTGGTTATTTTTTTTTTCACTAGTTTATTTTGTTTTTATTAGTTTTGTTTAAGTTTTGTTTCTTCGTTGCACTTTAAAAAACGTTGCTTTAATATCTTAAACTATGCTCAAAAACTAGCTGAAAAAAAGTTTTTTTATAGTGATTTATTAAGTGTGCAATACATTTTGCTTCATTATTTTTTCTGTGCACTGAATTTTTTTTCTTAAATTTTATACAAATAGTTTTCAAAATTAACTGAAAAATTAATATAAACTTTAGTTATTTTATCAGTTTCTAAAAGTTTAAAATATTTATGATTTATCTTAACGCTCAGACTATAAGCAAGTATACCAAATGTAATAAATACTTTGGTAATGGTGAAGATTAAAAACTAATTGAGAATCACTGCTCTACACCGAGCTTTAATCTATTTTACTTTAGTTAACCGTTGATTACTACCGCGTTTTATTTCTACGTTTCTTAATGATACTTTAATAATTTTCAAAACTATTAAATAATAAACACAACTGTTCGATCAAACAAGGAATATAGCGAAATATACTCAAAAGTATAATTAAAAGTTACTATAAACTACTTCTAAACTGAAACTAAAATTACTCTACAGAAATGATTTACAATGACTAACTATCATGCACCAAAAACTAAATAAGTTGTATCGTCGGAAATGACAAAAATGAACACTTAACATTTAAATGCTTATTTGAATTTGAAATATCAAATTTGATTAGTGTTATATAAAAAATTTAAAATAATCTTTTGGTAACTTGCAATATTAATTTAGTATGTTTAAAGATGTTCAGTTAACTAAGCAACAGACTTTTTCTATACTTTGAATTATTGAAACCGTATATTTCTTTGTAGGTAACTTTTCTGCTTAAGTAACAGAACTATTTTATGGATAAAATTATGATCACTTATTTAAAAAGATTGATGCAAATATAAATATACAGTAAGTTTACAAAATCCTGTTTTCTACAGAACGGTTTTTCAAAGTTGTCAATACGACCCTCTTGGGAAATTTTTGCTTCCAGTAGTAGGCAATTACTAATAAGGGGTTAAAATGTAAATGAGTAATCAACTAATAAAGAACGGTATTTAATATACGGTGATTTTTTTTGAATTTTTACTAAGTGGGAGATTAATATTTAAACTAATTTTGAAAAACCTGCTTTATATTATTATACAATAGCGACGTGTGGTAAAATTTTTTAGGGGATACAAAAAAGAAGTACTCATTAAAAAAACGTAACTTAAAACTTGTGCTTTGAGCTGTGAGCGTTTCGTCTTGTTAACTCTTTGCTCGTTTTTAGTAAAATACGCTTGTTGCCTCGCTTGTAGTTTCACCCGCTAGCGTAGCTTGCTGATTTGGTTGCTACGCACGCGCCTGCAAGCTCGTACCGCTAACTTTCTATCTCCACCTCCTAGCTGACTTACTTTAAATTTCAAAAGCTGCTACTTGGCCTGCTCCTGTTGCTACGCTTGCTAGCTTCACTGACTCGCGTGACCTCTGCTGAATATTCCACCAATGCGTCGCTGATTTGTTTAAAATTTGTAGCGCTAAAAAGCATAAAAAAGTTTTAAACTTTTTAAATTATTATGAAACCAGGGACAAAATGATGCAATAACATTAAAAAAGCAAATATATTGTTAATAAAAAACCTAAAACAACTCTAATATTTTAAACTTTGATGTAATAAATTAACTTGAAAAGTAACTAATTTAAGTAATATAACATAAAACAGTTAGTTTTTAATAATTTAATTAGTGTTTATAAACCACTAAGTATTAATAATTTTTTATAATAATTACCTATAAAAAACCAAATTTACGTAAATTTTAAAATAAACAAATAAAAGAAACGTACTTTTGGGTAAAACAATGTAAAATAATCAATAGTGATTAAAATTTTATGTTTTAACTCAGAAAAAAATAAGAAAACCTAAAAACGTTATACCTTAATCAGTTTCAATAAAAACAATGGTATTTAGTACATTTTGTATATAAAATAAACATTAAAACGTCGTTTAAATGTCATATATAGATCAATTTTTTGTATGTAAATATCAAAATATTATTAAAAGATGGTTTGTAAGAAGTTTATAAAAAAATTAAGTATAAATAAAATTTCACGTTTTAAGAGACAAGAATACACTTTAAAAACATTTTGAATTCTACTTATATAACCCTTTAATACTGAAATGACAGAATATTAAATATATGGTCAAAACAGGTTTACCAAAGGAATTAAATCAAGGTTCGTACAATCAAAAACTTTATTTTAAATTCTCATTGGTTGATAACCCGTTTAGTAATGAGTTTTATTAATTATTTGTTCTTTAAAACAATGTTGTTCATTTGTATTTAAGCTGTTTTCATTTAAAACACTCAGAGAAAACAAAATTTTAAATAAAAAATAACACAAAACGCTTACAAAACATCTTGATTCGAGATTTTTATCACATATAAACAAAAAATAGTAAACAAAATGTTCAAGCAAGTTTTTAATATAAACTTGAAATAGTTTTTTTTTGCGAAAATAAACATAAAAGTATAGTTGAAAAAGTTTTAAAATTATTGAAAAACAAAGCTCTAAAAATAATTGAGAGTTAGTTTAATAAAGGAGTAAATTTTATGAGATCTATAAAGTTTAGAAATAAAATGAGTGTAAGGGGTAGGCGTAGGATTTTATTAATTGTAGTTTAAAATATTAAGCTTATACTTAGGCATAACAGTTTAAATTAAAGTAACTATCACTTTTATTTAGTTTAAGTAAGTCAATTATCTTCTTTGTTTTATGTATTAACTTGTTGTGTGTATTACGTATAATTTTTGTTTTGTTGTTTTGTATTTTTTTAAATAGCAAGTATTATACTTGATTAAATATAATGATTAAATTAATTTAGTTGTTTTGTTATGTTAACAAAATAGGTACATAATTAATTATGTTATCATACTTTTATTGAATTAGTATTTATGAATAAATTTCAATGCAAAAACTTTTGAAAAATTGTTAAAAATTTTACATTAATAAACGCAAAATGTGCTACTTTAGCACAAGTAACATGGACGAGTGGTCAAGGCAGTGTATTTTTTGCTCAGAAACACCTGTGTTAGGGTTCAAAGCCCACCACTTCCATATTTTTATTTATTTATATAATTATGTAAGTAACCACATATAATTATAAAACATAAATAAAAAGCCAATTATTATTTATCTATTACATTCAAAGAGTATCTTTAAGAAGTACACATCCGTGTAAGATAAGGATAAGTTTAAGGGCATAGTGGGGTTAAAACACTTTTTTTAGAATGTAATCTTATTTTATATAGTTTTTACTGAGCTAAAAGATGCTATTTACAGATTTAAAAAATAAATTCAAATCAATCTTTGAGATATAGCCGGTCAAAGTCGGAGGCAACAATAGGTTCTTTATGGGAGGCACAACTAAAACAGCAAATAACTAGAATTCACTAAGAATATATCTTCTCCTAGGTTTTTTGAGATAACTACCTCAAATTTATAAGAAATGTTCCTTGCAATGTTTAGAAAAGTCTTTTACGAAAAAAAAACAAAAATATTATAACAAAAAAACAAAAAAAAATTGTTTTATTTTATACATATATTTTTAAAAATTTTAATAATTCCTTGCACCAGTATTTTCAAATGTTGCAAGGAACATTTCCTGAAAATTTGTGACAGTAATTTCAAAAATGCTAGGAGATATATCTTTAGTGAATTCTAGTTATTTGCTGTTTTAGTTGTGCCTCCCATATGAAACCTATTGTTGCCTCCGAATTTGACCGGCTATATCTCAAAAAATGTTTTGAATTTTTAGAGTCTGTAAAAAGCAACTTGTAGCTTAACAAAAACTATACATAACAAGATCACATTACGAAAAAAGTGTTTAAACCCCCCTATGCCCCTAAATTTACTTATACAGGGGGGTTACACTTTTTCTTAATGAATAACTGACCTTTAACTAATATTTATTTCAAAAAAAAGTGTTTTAACCGCCCTATGCCCCTAAGTTTATTCTTACCTTACACAAATGCATACTTCTCAAAGATACTCTTTGAGTGTAATAGATAGATATTTTGAAAAATTTGTGCGTACCTTACACTGATGCGTACTTCTTAAAGATACTTTTTAAATATAAAACATATATGTTTTAAAAATTTAGTGAGTATCTTACATGTATGTAACCCCCTGGCCTCAACTGTAATTTCCTTTTGCTTATTTAATGGAAGAATCATAGTTATATAAATAAACAAAAACATGGAAGTGATTGGCTTTTAACCTCCTATACCCTTAAAAAAAGTTCTTGTGGCAAATTAGATATCTGTTGTTCAAGCAATGTTTTAGATCCAAAACAAAGTTTTAAAAACAATCAGAGGCCTAAGTTACCCTGTGAACATTATTTTATACATTTAACCTGAACTTAATTAAAACTAACTATAACTGTAAATATTATAAGCTAATACTTCAAGAAATAATATAAATTAAATCCTAATATATACTTGTTTGCTACTCTTTAAGTCATAAAATCTTCTGTGAGTAACCTTAACCTTACCAGAGTATTTTTTCAAATCCTTAAATATTTTTAATAAACTATTTTAAAAAAATTCCTGAGGTTTTCTTAAAAATCTTAAAACTGCTTTGAGTTTCCCAAAGTTTAAAAAGTTAAAATTTTTGTGAGTTTCCCTGAGATTTTCTATTAGTTAAAATTTCTCTGAGCTCATTAGTGTGTGGCAATCCTATATATATTTTATTACATAAAAGCCAATGTGAATTTTATAATTATCTAGTTTAATGTTGCACCAATATCTAACTGAAATTATATTGTATTTGATGTATTCTTAACTATAATTTTTGGCTAAAAATTTATATTTATAAGTACATAAATTGAGTTATATATCATAAATTAATAAAACTTAAATATATAATTGCTTTCATTAAACAATATAAAGCAATTAAATCTTTTTAATTTTTTATATTGATTATGATATTGTAAAACATAATCAATCGAATACTTTAGTTTGTCATAAATAAATTTTATTCTCACTATGTATTTAAATCTTGTTTAAAACAAAGTATACTTCAAGCTAAACATAGTTAGCATAAAACATTGATTTTTAGCCTAAAATAATAGTTAGAAAAACATTAAATTCAATATAATTTCAGCTTGACATTGGTGCAACTTCATCCTAGGTAATTACTGTGAATTTTTAAACCAAAATAATAAACCCCACCACTCATAACCTTATATTAGCAGTAAAAATAAAAAATCCTAAGTTAAATTATTATTTAATAACTTTCTCTCATTTTACAGATGTATTACAGTTAAATTGTATACAAATTTCTGAAACTAGTAAGGTTTAATATTTGAGAACATACTTTTAAATTTTAAACTAAGTCTTTTGCTAACTTGTAACAACTTGTGGCTCCAAAATATGATAAACAGCATCAAAATTTACGGTTGGATATCTTTATCTCTATGAAAATAGATCAGCCAATCAGCGACACATGTGTAGAATATTCAGCCCGCGTGACCTGCGTCTTTTTTTTCGTTTAAACGTTCTGATTTTATCGCTTCTTTTTTAATGATTCATTCAGTATTTTTTGAAAACTATTTTTTAATTGACTTGGTACTGAGTTTCACTCAGCCTTAAATTAAGCACTACAAAAGGTTTCATATATTAAAAATTAGTTTATGTTTAACTAGCTGCTCCATTATTACATTGTTTCGAATATCAAAATAAATAGTAAATAAGTAAGTAGTAAATCAATTTATTTTTTATAAATATTAAAATAATATCCTTATTGCAACCTATTCTTACATTCTTTTGATGTTTTAGTTAAATATTTCTCAAGTCGACTTGGAACCTCGATAACTATTTGAGTCGTGAGAAATGTCAGTCCAAAGTTTAATACTCTGATAAGCTAAACATATATGCTCAAGTCTATCAATCTAAGAAAGAAAACGTTTCTACGAGAAAATCTAATGAAGATAGTATACCTTATCTACATTGTTAAAATTTTAAAGTTACGCGAATATTTAGCTAAAGTTGTTGAATCTGAGAACTTTATAAAATAATGTAATAATCTTTTTTTTAGTAAATACTTTATTAACCCTTTGTTAATTAACACTTTTCTTAAACACAACTGTCATAAAATTATTTTGTAAATTTGTAAAAAATTACAGTATTGATAAACTTTTCATTATATAACCTTTAAAAAAACTATAACACTTATTCTTATTCATTTTTGTTTAAAAATACATATTTTCAATACTATATACTGTATTTTTAGCTTTATTTATTTTTACTTAAAAACAAACACTGACTCTTACTTATATTTTTTAAACATAATTTAGCAACAATGTTATACTTTTTTTAATTCAAAATTATAAAACAAACTTTTTCGTTCTATCACATGTATACTTAAATATTCACTTAAAGCTAGTAGTAGTAGATATCTTAAGTTTTCTGACATTTAAAACCTAAATAACATAAAAGATTCATTGCACAATAAAAAGTCGGTATGTATTAAAAATTTAAAATTTGTATTGTGGAAGTGAACAAAACATACACTTCACACTAATGTATAATACATTTAATTTGATTTAACTTATAAATTTTGTGTTTGTTTTTAAATGCTTTGTCTTTTGCTACAGTTGTTGCAAACGTCTTTGATAACATTTTAATTAATCGTCTTATTAAAAACAAAACATATACAATGTAATTACGTAAACTACCGTCTTTTTTTTTGTAGTCGCACTAACGGCAACAGTCTATGCTTCAATTTTTTCCAGAATTTAAACAAAGTAAGTAGCGTAAACACGATTACTTATTCGAAGTCTTTTCACACTACAGGATTAGATTTTTTTTTATTTTATGGAATTAATAGGCTGCTGATCCGTGCTTTGTGTGCTTTAACCCGTGACTAACGATGCTTCGAAAAAGTACAGAAAAAAATCAAAAATTCACGAAAAGTTGAAAAAACAATAACTTTTAAAAATTTAGACCTACATTACTTTGATAAACTTAAAAAAAGTTATATTTCAAGGTTATAAACTTTTTATAAAGCTAGAACAAACGAGTTAACAATAAATACTTGTTTTAAATTTTAGTTTTTTACTTAAAAGAATAGTTTTTGATTAAATTTATTTTTCTAGTGTGATTATGTTAAACAAAGCTTTGTGTATTTTGTTTGCTATGACTTTTATCGACTATAAACACATTTTTTTAATTTATTTTAAAACTTCAGGAAACATTTACGATGCAAACTGGTGTGATAGTAATAAAAATAAATAATTCCTACATAAAAAAATTGGGCAAAGTTTAGTTTAAAAACTTCTTCTCATTTATACGTCAATTTATCTTTAAACATACAAAAGAATCTTTCAACAACTAAAGTCTTAAATTTGGTACATGTATATATTTTTAACTCGGTTTAGCTTATTAAACAAATTAAAATTTAAAAATTTTAGTTTTTATAAAGAAATTTTTATTAACATTTAGGTAGTATTGAATTTTTATCTTTATTATAAGTCTGTCTAAAACTTTTCGTAAACTTTAATTCTTTACTGTGCTTTTAATTGTACTTTAGTTAAAAGTAGCTGTATTGAATTCTACAAACTAGGTTCAAGGATTTTTAAAGAATTCAACCAGTTTGTTATGTCGTTTTTTTCATTACTGTAATCTTAGTATTATCATTGTTTACTGATATGTTTCCGTTTAGTTTTAGTAAACGTCTTAGCTAACTTTAATTTATTTATTTAAATTCTACCTGCATTATCATCATTTAAAAACAGATAAAATAAAGTCTAAAAAGTTAATTATATATCGACTCGAAAAGCTATTAAAACAGTAAAACTGTTGCAAGAAAATTGAATAATTTGTAGTGTATAGTTTAACTGATGCAACAGTGTATTTGCATATAAGTATTCTTCACATAAAAATATATCCTACATATTTTTATATAGAGAACGGCAAGTTATTTACTGCTTGTAAGTTTTGTGTCAAAAGTAATTAATTTAAATTTTAGCAATTTTTTTTCCAAAACTATACTTTAACATTTTTATTTTGTGATATATTTAACAGTTTAAGTTTAACTAAAAGATCAAAACAAGAAAACATGCTGGAATTTTAAAAAAGTAAAAACAAATAGTTTAAAATATTTTATTACAAGTCTTTAATGTACTACCAACAAATCAAGACGTTTTAATTATTTTACAATTTTTGTTTTTGTTTAGTTTGTTAAACAGATTAAAAGTTTAATTTATTGTTGCTTGTTTTTAACTGATTTCCAATCATAAAAAATTAACTAAGTTTAAGTAATTCAATACATCAAAAACATATATTTAGGTTTAATAACTATTCTGTATAGGGGTATTGTTTAATGAAGTAAAGATATTGTAAGAAAAAGAGACTTTCTTTTTTTATTGATAACGAAGTAAAGTTATACCAATGTACTAAAAGGTTTTAAAAAATTGACTCACTAACTTAAAAAACAAAAATAAAGTAAGCAAACTAGTACTCTCTTTTTGTTTAAACGTCAATGAACAAAAGCTTAAATACAAGCAAAAATGATATTTTTTATTTCAAACATTTCTAAGGTATAGCTTTTATAAATCTTAAGTGTAAATGCTTAATACAGGTAAACGATAAAACCTTTTAAACATAAAGTTAAATTAACTATAGCGTAGTTCTACTTTACAATCATAAACTTTTAAATATAGTTTTTTCTTCAAACGTTTATGACAGATGATACAAATTTTACATACTCTTTTAAATTAGAGTTTTAATTATTACCAAGCTTCTATAAATATAACTAAGTATAAACTTAAAATTTATACAAAACCACTTTCACAAATGTTATAAGTAGATATTAATTAACTTTAAATTAAAAACATTTTTTTAATGCTTTTCTGATGGTTTTCCTGTATTTCGAGTCGGTTGCAATGTATATTACTGCATTCATAAGGCTGTAAACAATAAAATATGTAATATACAAAATAGGTTTTTTGATCTCAAACATGTTATTTGTTTAAAACTCATAAGTTTCTTTTAGTGTTTAAAACATTACCTCGACAATTTTTAGTAAACAAAAAGCTAAATGATTTTTTTTTTTAACAAAAATTATTTTAAATATTTTTAAATTTACCAAAGTTGAATTAAACTTTTTATACTTTTTAAGTTTCAGTTTAAAAGTAGGTGTTAATGTTTATTCAAACAAAAAAATTAAAACTATAAACTAACCTTCTAGCAAAAAACAAGTAGAAAGTTCTAAACAAATGGTTTGTTTTAGTTACACAACTCTTTTTGTTGTTCTCAATTATAACAGAAATCATGAAAGGCACTGTAAGTTTGTAAAAAAAAATTAAACCTGTATAGATTTGTATAAACAAACAAAGACTAACGTGTGGTTACAGTGAACGCCAAGACCATTAGTGATATTTTCACTGCCACTTTTCTTTCCATGGCATTTATTTTGTTACTTTGTTTTGTTAACTTTCGGGACTGTTTGAACTTGTTCCTTACAACTATGTACAATGCGATTGTAGCAAGTACCTACGAATTGAGTAAAATAAAAGCAAACTGCTTTGATAAACATAAAAAAAACTATAATTTACTCTAAATTAAATTGGTCTCAAAAACCGTAAAATCCAGTATTTAAAATGATAGTTTCAAACTAATTAAATTAATGTATACGTTTTCTAAAATCTATAAACAAGTATAGGTTTATTTAGTATTAAGTTTCTTAAAACTTGTATCTTGAACATTTTTTTTGTTATAAAATATATATACTTAACAATTTACTTACTTACATACTTAAATTCGTAAATGTTCTTATGTTTAGAGAACTTTAATATTTTAAACATACTACTTTAAAGCTTTAAAAAGATTATTTAAGCTCAATTTGTAAACTAAAATTATTATAAAAATTATTTTATAAAGTTAGGCTATACTATTGTTTTACAAACTATAAAACTTTACAGGAATTATATAATTATTACTTTGTTTGTTTTAATCTTAGCATTGTAAAAAGTTAAGTAAGTTATTGGTTCGAAGCTTGTAATATTTTTTTTTTGATTACTTTGATAAATATTAAAGTTAAAAGTTTTAATAAAACTAACCATAATAACGTAAGGAATTATAACGATAAAAAGTAGAAGAAAAATGGAAGTTTTAACAACATTTGAATTCGGTAGGATTTCAATAAAGAAAATGAAATAGTCGTATTGATAAGAAAATTGAATGTCCTTTGGAAAATTTACTGTAAAAATAATTTTTATTTCTATTTTACAAATATAGCATTAAAAACTTGTTATTGTATTTAATTTTTCTCTTATTGAAGTTATAATTAGTGTTTACACAAATTTAACAAAGTTTTTTTTTTCTTGATTAACGATGAATAGTTTTACTTACATATATAAAACTACTTTAATTTTTTTTTTGTTGTTTCTGTGTAAACTTTCGCTGTCAATAGCTATACTATACATTCATTCTAATTTGCTAGTCACGTTAGAAAAACAAAAGTTTCTTGTTTACAAGTTTGTAATCAAATACCATAATAGATAAGTTTTGTACAAAGTAGTTAAACTTTTTTATTTTGATTAAGTTTACTGTTTTATAGTATTATAGGTTGTGTAATGTATAACAAAAGCTCGATATTGTTTTAAACGCGTTATAAATTGACTAACAGTAATCACCATACAGTATACAACTATTCATACATTTAAAAAGAATAAACTAAATTATTTTTTATCTTAAAGTATATGAAAGCTATGCAAAAAATATGAACAAAGTAGTTGTCTCTGTGCAACACAATAGATTAATATAAATTTTATTATTTGCAGTTTAAAGTTCCTTCGAAATTAAAAAAAACGGCAGTTTATTTTTATATATATTTGTTTATTTAATAACTTTTTACCTGTACTTTGAGAACAATTAGTATTGAGTAACTTTATCTTAATTATATTTTTTGCTGTATCATAATTAAACGTATATTGTGAAACTTTTTATCAGCATTAAGAATAGCGAAAATCACTTAGTTGAAAAGAACTTACAAAATAAGATCGGAATAGCCAAGGAAAACATCAAAGTTGCCAGTGCTAGAATTAAAATCCTTTTCTTCGATATATTCACCCAAGGAAAGCAAATTGAAACCAATTTTAATACGCTAATCGTTTTCAACAAATAGAAATTTGCCAGAAAAACAAATATAAATAATATTCCTTGAAAGTTAGCACTGCTACTGTTTCGTTGTAACATGACGTATTCAAACAATTGCGTCGCAGTTCCGTAATACGTGGAAGTAAAGTTAGGAAGAAATACAGCAAAAACGAATAAACCTGAAAAAAAAACATTACTTGCTTATTTTGGCTTAAAAATGAATAACAGTAAAGTACTACCAGTCAAAACATCTGCACAAATAGAAAAACTTTGAAGTAGTGAAAACGTGGAAAAGCATTTCTTTTTCTTCAATAAATAAAATAGGTATGACAAATTTCCTACAACAATCAACAGCCAAGTAATAGTATGATAAACAATGTGAAAGAAAAAACTCCTTTGCTGTTAACATCATTAGTTTTAAATTTCTAATGTTTATTTTAAACAAACCTCATAGCCGTTCGAAAACAAACTAGTAATATTTTCTAAACTAAGTCAAACCTGCAGCTATCACAAGCTGAAAAAGACTTGTTTGCACATTTTTCATAAGCTTCATAGCTACAAAAGACCACTGGTCTGCAAAATTTTTTAATTGTTCGAACTTCCGACTCATGGTCGTCGTTTTGACAGAATGGAAGGCGGGGATTTTCCGGCGGGTGCCTTTCAATACTACGGAGACGTTCGTTTCCAAGCCAAACAGTTTCGCTCACAAATATCTCTTTTCCGTTATCTAACACTCTTTCCACTGTTTGCGTGAAACGGTATGTTCCTTCCAACTGTGTTGGATCATCATACTGGATTATTTCAATGTTTCTCACACCACCTCCAACGATGTTTAGTGAAATTTCTTCAAGCGAAGCTTCTGTCGAATTTAGGAACATTTCTAATGGGAGACCTCAAATCAAATAGGTTTCTGAAAAACAAAACATTTCATAATTAACATAAGCCTATAATATACACTATTACCAATAAAAAGTGTTTATCATCCTATAACTCCAAGTATTAAATTCTAGATTTATTAATTAATTTTGTCATTATTGATTGATTGCTTAACCTGACCATTAATTCAAGCGGTACAATTTTCAGCACCAAAACGTATTTAGTTTTATAATAAGAAATATATTTTATTTTGTTAGCGTCGAATTATTTACTAAACAGGATATTTAAAGTTTAAATATTTATGAAATACTTCTTTGATCATTCATGTAAGTAATAAAAATGCAAGCCTTCAAAGTTTTACAGTATTTATACTCTTTGAAACGTTTTGTATTTTATTTTCATCAAATAAATAATTGTTACTTTTATTTATTTATTTATTTATTCGAGCTTTAAGTTTATTAAACTGTTTTTAATTTTTGATGCAATTTTTGGTTTTTATAAATTTACTAACTAGTATGAAAACACGCAAGTAATTTTTTTATAATTGCTTTATAGTCTAATTCTAACTAAATCTAATTTAAAATTTTAATAACTGAAGTCTAATTAGGTATTCACAGAGTAGTTTTCACAAAGTAAATAAATTATATAAATATTTGAATTTTAATTTAAGTTGTTTAACTAATTCATTTTTTATAAAATATTATATTTAGTAAAATATACCAAATGTTAGAGGTAAGTTTTTAAAAATGAAAAATATTTTTACGTATGTTACGTATGTAAGAGTAATAAAAAAAGTAGTACTAAATTATTTTTAATTTATTCGATACTGTACAATATGTACAATAACTAACTTTTTAAAGTATAACGAAAAAACAACTACTTTTATTGTTTAAAATAAGGTTAGTGTTTTAGTAAAATACAAGCTTTAAAAACTCATAAAATAGTTTATTGTTTGTCTTAAACTATAAAAATAATATTTGTAGCTGTTACACTCAATCATTAAATTTAAAATAAAATAACCAGTTTTATTTTAGTGTAGCTTCCACTAAGAACTTATATTTCCATACACTCGTTTATTGTATTTAACGAAAACATCTACTAAATCAATTTAAAATATCTAGCTAAAATTACTTTAAACCTGCTTTTATCTTCTTAACTTAGAAACATGTAGACTATATTTTGTAAAATTTGTAATAAATTTCTTGCTTAAATTGTAAATGTATTATCGGAAGTGATACAAACTGTTTTCCATAAAACTATTTTCTCAAATTTTCTCAAAGCTAAAGTTACATAAAGTTGCAATTTTCTTTGCTTAAGTCTAAAAAAGTATTGCAATTTTCCAAGATAGTATGTAAATGTAATTTACTTTAAAACAAAATGAACAAAAATATAGTAAATATATACATTTTTCAAAGTGCACATTTTTAGTATTTCGCAAACTACGTTTGTTTTCAACAGCATTTATTAACTAAGTTAAAGCAATAGTTAACTTTTTTATATTCAGTACTAAATAGTTTTACACGTAAGATGCTGGTTAACTAAAACAGTACAGCGGGCCATATGTTTCGGATTGGCTGGTTGAAGTGGCGTCGCGTGGTATTTTTCTTAGGTGGTGCAGAATAATGAAATCCGAGTTGCCGGTGCTTAAATTTCCCCGACTCCAGTTTTCCCTGCTCGAGTTGTCTCTGCTCGAGTTGCCTTTGCTCGAATTGCCTCTGCTCTAGTTGGATCTGCTCGAGTTGCCTCTACCGCCTTTGCTGCTCGAATCGCCCTCTGCTCTAGTTGGATCTGCTCGAGTTGCCTCTGCTTGAATTGCCTCTGCTCTGCTTAGCTTTGTTTTTATTTTTTGTTTACAATTGCTTGTAGAATGATACTTAAACCTGTACTGTTTAAGGGAAATTTCAACTTAGTAATTTCCGCATGATATTGATTTTGCGGTGATTCGCGAAGAAATTTTGCTTTTTTGAGTTCAGTTGCGGCAGTCAGCTAAGACTTTGCGGCAGTGCAGTGACCAAAATGGTCGTTGTATAAATTGAAGTTTTATAAGAGATTTTGTTCTAAAAAATAACTAAAACATTATAGATACTTAGTTTTTTCTTAAAAAATTTAAATGTGGTGCATTTTCGGCAGTGCAACAACCCACGCGACGCCCCCAGCCCTGGTCGTACAGCTTGTTTTCGCGGAGCACCAGCCCTATGTCCTGATGCGGCCAAGAACAGCAGAAAGGGTCCCTGTAGAAGGTTTCGTGCGTGTTTCTCGAAAGGACGGTCTTGCGGGTCGGATCGTTTTCGTCCTCTTCGTTATAGGTAGTTCCTGCAGTCACCGTTTTGTATTGGTAACCTTCTAAACATCATACCAAACAGTCAGCCATAATCCACCGGCTGTTCAGTATTGGACCCGCCGCAATAACGCTCAAGCTTGTGAGTTGCACACCTGCCTAACGGCGTCGCCGTCCAGATTTACCGCTTGTTGAAACTCCGCCACTTTCAGAGACGCCTGATAAGGAGTTTCTGCTAAATCAGCTTTGTCCCCGTTCTTGACAAGGCACGAGCAAGTTATCAAATCAAAAAGACTCAATCTGCTTTTCCAATCCACAACTGATGAATAGTGAAATACGCTTGTCCATGAATTTTGTTAAATCAAACAAAAATATTTTTGTTCGGCTTTTGAAAACTTTAGTGACGTAATTATTGCTTACCTTTATTAGAATAAAGGTTAATTTTTATTATTTTTTACAATTATTATTGTTAGCGTTACACAATGTTATAAAAACTGTAGTCGATGTTTAAATGGAAAGCTATGGATTATCTATTTTGAACTATACTTTGTTGCTTATGATCATTGAGCAACCACACAATGTATGTGCCATACAAGCGTTGGTGTTTATGCTAAGTGAAACTCATCTTTATCTAACCAATTTGAATTTGCTACTACCCTATAGTTATATTATATAACTTAAAGAAAAATGTATTACTTTACTATGGCTTAAAATCACCTATAAGAACTTAACTTTATGTAAAATTAAACTTTAGATTAAACAATAAAATGAAAAATTGTACAAAAAAATAGACACATCAAGTGTATAAAGTTTAAAAATAATGAAAGTTTAAAACAAGCTAAAACTAGTTCCATTTTATTATCGATCTGCACTTTTAAACTAGTTTTGACACTTTTATAATAACTTGTAAGTATTATTAAGCTAGAGTCAAAAACAATTTCAATACCAGCACGTTTGTATAAGTCTCCCTTGACTTTAAGTTTAATGCTGGCTAAACTATATTTAAGTATAAAAATAAATACTATTATAGAACTTGAGTAATAAGCTTAAAGTTTATAGCTTTAAATCTTAGGAATATGAAGTGAAATAAAATTTATTTAAAACCTTTTTAACAAAACACCTTCTTCAAGTTTTGTTTTAAATTAAATTCATTATTAGCATTATTATAAAAGTACGTAATTTCATATGTTTTGTTTAATATTAAAATAAAACCGACTAACATTAGTATCATTATAAATAAGTAGTTTGGTAAAGTTCTAAAACATGTTAAATAACTAGTTATTATCAAATAGTTCTTTAAAGCTCTAAAAATTATCAATGCTTGAAGTTTAAATTATTAAGCTTAACTTTTCAAGACAACACAAACAATAAATGTAGTGTTCATTATATAATTACTAACTTTACTCACAAGTAAGTAGAATTACACATACTGTGTTTTAGTGCTTGATCCAAAAATCATTATTGTTGCATATAAAACAATTTTTATCGTATTTATACATACATTTATTAAACGACTTGAATATTTCTTTTTAAATACATGTAAAAATTTAAAACAATAAAACTGAAAAAACTTTTTTTTAATACATTCATTTTTCAGATAAAAGACAAAAATAATACCCTTATAAGTTTTTGAATATTCAATAAATTATTGAAAGGAAAAAAAAACACATGTTTATCATTGTTGTTAATAGTAGTTTAATATACTATTAACATGGTGAAAAATCTTTAGTACATAATTAAGTGGCTAAAAGTAGTTAACAAATTTTCATTTACTATGTTTTATGCAAATACAAACTTTAAGTTTTAGTTCACTCAATGCTAACTACAAAGTTTATTAGAGAACAAAAATATACATATTGTATCAATAACACTTGTTTATAATACCTTACAAAAGTAAAAACATGAATTTTTATAAAATTAGAATTTATAAATATGTTACAGTAAACAATAATTTTTAAACTAAATACAACATATAGCTATAATAGGTTATGTTTAATCCGTCTAAAGTATTTGTTTAAAACAAAACATAATATAAACTGTTTAAACCATAAAAAATATATTATCAAAACAAAACGGGTGCACAACTATTCAAATTTGAACAATTTAAATTCAAATTATGAAATCAAATTCTTTTTTAGTATTATCTCAAGTATTTTGGAAACTTTACAAACCAATAAAAATGGCTTGTAGATATTAATAACCTTAATACTTTTTGAGATATAGTATCTTAAGTATCTCTTTGAGAATTTGAACTGTCCGAATTTTAACTGTCATGTAAGCACCAAAAGCAACTGAAAACTTAACTTTTTTGAAACAAAGCTTTACGGATACTTTTGAAATGAAGAAAATTTATATATCATAAAATGCAAAACAAAAGCATTTTGAAAGGTTGATAGATTTTAGGTTCAAATAAGTTTATATGTTACAAAAATACGAATATTAAAATACACAAAAATATTCAAAAACTGATTTAATGCTTGACAGTAGGTTGGTTAGTGCTACTTATTTTCTCTTTTAACTAAAAAAAATAATAAAATGCAGCACAACACTTTTTTTAAATATATTATAAAAAATATTTTGTAAAAACAGTAGTTGAAAATATTCGCTTAGTGTTTTAATTGTAAATTAATACTTTTTTACATTGATTTTATTTTAATTATAGTAATGATTCTTCTAAATTTAAGAAATATGTGATTTGACAATCGAGGTCTACTTATAGTTAAATATTATTATTGTTGTTTATTGAACGATAAAAAAACAGCTCAAAAAGTTTGGTCTAAGGACCTGGTGTACAAAGGAGCCTTTCGGTTATCAAGTCGTACACCACATGCTTAAAAGTTTCTTACGAGCTATTACATATAGTTTTTTTTTATCATTTAGGTATTTAAATCTTTCGTAACAAAACAATCAGTTAAACGAAAATAAAAATGAAAGAAAAAAAAACTAAACGAAAATTACAGAATTTGTGTTTAATAATGTACTATGAATCTTTTTTAGTAACATAAAAACTAAAAAATATATGTAACTTTAAATTAACTTTTAAAAGAAGATATACAACACTAATAACAAACGAGAGAATACTTGAAATATAAGTTACAACTTCTTTAAAGAAGGTAAAATGTAATAAGATGAAATAATTTTATAAGTATTTTGTGCTAAAAAGGTAATTTAATAATTCAACTTGAACAGTAAAAACAATATTACATTTGAATAGTTAAATAAAGCTTTGTAAAAAAAATTTTCAAGAGCTTTAAAGAAGTGATTTTTACAATAACTGAACTTTACTTTTAAAATGAAAATATGAAGCTAAGTACTGTAAAGTTTATGCTTTTAATAAGATATAACTAATTAATAAATAAGATATAATTAAATCCTTTCAGTTTAAAAACTAAAAATTAGTTAGAAATATAAGTTGTGATAAACATGCATACTAGTATATATTTTCTATTCATAGTTATATATTTAATGCTATTTGAAACTAATTATGATAAATTTGAATCAGTTTTTTCATAGTTAAGATATCAATACATAAATCCATTAGTTAATAAAAGCTGAACATGTAGTACAAGCTTAGCTTCACCTTTACAGTTTTAAAACGATAAGTATTATTAAGAATAGTTTACTATCGTAATCTATTCATAGTGGTCTGTTCTAGAGGTCTTTGTTCTAGAGATTGCCACTCAATTCAATGGTTTTATATGGATATTTTTTATTATCATTATTTATCTATGTGTAAAAAATAACTTGTATTTATTTAAATGATCAATTTAGAGTGCTTCAATTTGCTGTTTTTAAACATTTGTCCAAGCTGCTATTTTCAAATCCGTTTCGACATAAAAAAAACTTCACAAAGTTTCTTAAATTTTAATTTCCAATAGATTAATTTATCTTCAAACTTTAATTACTTCAAGCTTTAAGTTAGCTTTCTACTGAATACGGAAAGTTCGGCTAGATTCTAGTTATGTTGATCCGGTAGATCAATAGTAAAATAATTCATGAGTAAAATAAAAACATCAAAGTTTGTTAAACACGTGAAATAATTCGATGCTCATAATTATGCAAACTTACCTGGTAACTAAAAGTTTTCTCAGTAACAGTTTTGTTTATAATATTTTGATTTCTTTTAAAGGTAGCTGAGTTTAAAATATAAAAAAACTTTTTACCTTATTTTACAAAAATTTTCGAAAAATAACTCTTTATAAAAGAACTAAAAATTTTATGAGCTAGAATAATAATTAAGAAAAACGAATATCTATAATCGAAACAAAGAATATATTGAAATAAAAGTTAATTTATGACAACTGTGTACTTATAATGTTTATTACTCATAACTATTTCCCTTGGCTTTTAATGAATTAATTGCAACATTTCTATATTATCAAAACCTTGTAATAAAACTAACTAACAAAAATGCAATAACTTAAATGAAAAATAATGTTTAATTTTTTCAACAATATAATTTTCAAAGTTTCCAACATTTTTACTGTTTAATTAATTGAAGACAATGTAAGGGCACACAGAATATTGAAAAAGGCTACAAGCAGTTTTAAGTTTTCGTTAACTTGCAGAATTAATAAAAAATTAAATAAGTATAATATATATCTCTTTTAACATGCAACCCGGATTTCATTTAGTGGTAATTATTTTAAAACAAATAAAACAGCATTTAGCTAAAAACTTTACATTAAAGCCAAACGTCAAACAGTATTTTAATTTCTTAAATCTATGTTAGTTTATTTTATCACAAACACATAATCCTGGTTAAGCTTCCTATAAATAAACAACTTTTCAACTTTTTTGTTTATAAACTCACGAACCATCGTGAAGCTTTTTAGTTTGCTTGAACTTATTTACTGAATAAAAAGCGGTAAAATTTGTAATCAGTTTTTTATAGGTACTTTACGATCAAACTGTTAAGAGTTTTAGATGCGATGTTTGTATATAAACCTAATATTTTGTTTAACTATTAATTCTAACTTTAAACTATAAATGTTTATATGTTATTGTTTCTTGAGTAAAAATAAAGTTTGATTGTTTGAAATCAGGGTTTTGAGTCTGAACCAAACCGTGGTAATAAATAATATTTTTGTGTTACTTTGAAATAGTTGTGTATAACTATTTATTTAAATTTTTATTTATATATACTATTTAGACAAAAAATTATGTGTATTTTTTTTAGTTTTATTTTATCAACTAAGACTTAATTTTACAAATTTTAAAGTTTGATTGAATAAAAAAGAAAATTACAGCGGACAAAAATTAAACGTTGCTAAATATTAATGCTAAAAATAAAAAATTATATACCTATAAACGTTTTTGATAGAGTTTAATTAAAAAATAGATTTAAGCTTCATTTTAATAAAATAGGGAATAATTTCAAAATTATCAGCATCCAAACATTTTAGTGGAAAACATAAGATTTTTTAGTTTTAAGAAAATTATAAAAAGTTAAGAACAACTTACAAAATAAATTTATTTTCTACAGCTTTTAGAAACCGGTAAGATAAAGATTACTAAAAACTGCGATTTATCATTTAAGTAAATTTAGCGTAGAACCCGTTTTTTTTTTATATTAGCATGCCCGTTCAGAAAGAAAACCGCAAAAATCGGTTACTGACCCCGGCGAAACACTTTGTATTCAATCAGTTGAGTTTTATCGTATGTTTTCAGCACACTAGTCTGCAACCATTGCATTAAATTATTTTTTATGACGGTAAAAAGTTGCATCTGACATAAATTATATCTATTAAAATGGATTTTTATAACCAGGTCTAATTGTTTTTTTTTTTACTAAAGACATTGTAAATAATTTATAGACTTTAAATAACCAGAAACCTTGAGATGTATATTCTTATTTTCTAGCTGGGAACACTGATAGAACTTTTCAACATCTTTTTACTTCATAATTTGTGCAGAATGGAGTACATTTTATATAGTTAACAACATATAATGAAAAAAAGTTCAAGTAGATATATGCGCATTTTGACTCGCGGAAAACTTTAGCACAAACCAAGACTTATATATTTTTTTTGTACTAAAAGTGTTTTTTTTGTTTCAACAAACAATAAAAATTTAGTGTTCATAAAACTAGAGTACTACTCTCGTTTATTTTGCTTGTATATAAGCTGAATATTCAAACAAAGCTTTATTTGAATCAGTTTGTATAAACTATTAATTTTTTTTATTAAAGCATTTACGGTTTAAGAAATAAACTAGTATTTTACTTTTCGTACAAAATTAGAAAGTTTTGAAACTTCCTTGAACTTATGATTTTTTTATTAGACATTTTGTCTAATCAAAGTTTACTAGTTTATTAACAAGTAAGCAATGTTGCTATTACTTTTCATTATATTATAAGTTTATAAACAGTTGAAATTAAAAATCGTTCTATAGAAAATGAAAGTTTCGCCACTAAGATCAGTTCAAGGAAGTGAAAAATAGTTTCAGACAAATAGTTATACAATAGTACAGAGTCCATGACAATATATAAAAACGTTTTAACTTACATTCTTTAAAAACATGATAATAAAAGTAGGAATATTTCTATCTTTACTTTTAAGTATTAGTATTTTATATAAAAATTCTATTTCTAGTTAATTTTGTTTTAAACTTTTATGAACAAAAATTTTGGTTAATACTGACTAAAACAAGCAAAAATGAGTCTTAGGTCTTCTGCAGTTTTTATGATATTCTTTTGAAAAGTCGTGTTCGAGGGGCCATAGCTTTACATTGTATAATGGGGGCCTTTTGAAAAAAAAGTTAGGGAACCCTGTACTAGATATAACGGTAAATTTATTTTAACTTAAACTAGATATTCGCACATTGGGGTACACAGAATTATAATTTTGCAATTTAGGGTGCACGAATTTTGATTAGCTTGAAGACCACCGGTCTAGAGCATTTAGTTTTTTTTTGTGTGAAAATAACTGTTAGGCCTACTACCATGCCAACTGCTTCGCTTACAACCAGCCAATTACTTGGCTTACTGTTTAATTACTATACATTGTATTATATCATTCGACCATATTTCTAAATGTTTTTTTTTGTACAAAAAATATTAAAGTTTTAACGCAAAATAAGGTATAAAATAACTGTATCCAAATATAAAAATTATGCTTAGTAATTGAGAAACACACTTTAAAAACTGTGTTAAAACATTTTTTTTTCAAAAAACAAAATTTTATTATCAATGACTAGCATTAATTAAAATAACAACTTCTTCTTGTTTTTTCACTGCTTAAAACGACTTCATGACCAACAGAAAGGCGAAAGATGTTTGCATACAAAAAGGTCAAATCCTGGCCTCAGTTACCAAACAAGAGGATGTATTGAAAGAGATACTTGTTACGCTGTTTGAAACTATCATATCACAGTTATATCACAGTATCTTTACAAAGACTTCAATTATAACATCAAAGTTATATGCAACATTACGGATTCCACAGCTAACTTTTAACGGCAACATTACGTAGTCTACAACGATCAAATAACATTTTTAGACTTTGTACTGTTGCAGACAACTGTGATGTGATAGTTAAAATTAGTTTTTTTTATAGCGCTATATACAATAAGAATTAATTTAGTTATAAAAAACGTAGCGTACTGGTTAGGTTGTTCAAACTTTCTAATTGCAACAGTAATGAGCTGTTAAACGTATACCACTATAAAACAGTTACAATTTTATTAATAAATTCATCAAACCGCTAGTAAGAACATTCAACTAGTCCGACTATATTCGTTATTAAGTAAAATGATCGTTTTATAAAATACATTATATAATGGAGGAAACGTATAGAACGTGTATTTTGGCATTTATGAGCCGAGTTCATTGAGATCATTAGTTAAGTTGTTGTTATTAAGTAGTGATAAATGTTGATAGTAAGTCTAAGGTCTGAACAACTTAATCAATTGTGTGGTTTCTTCGGCTGAGTTTTTTCTTAAGTTACAGGGCGTAGTTAATTAACTAGTTGGTAAAGTAATTGGCCTAAAGGTAGGCTTATGTATATTTTAAAATATTTTAAGCTTTGTGTTTTAATCATACATATAGTTGTTAAGCTATCTATACAGCATAATAAAAATTAGAGTTTTGATTATTTTTGAAATACTACTAATTAAAGTGAGAGCTTTTATGTTAAATGATGAAAAAAAAATTTTATTACCACTTAATCAGTTTTTTTTGTCAAATTGTTACTATTATATAGTAATATACATTAATTAATTCATGTTTATTGTAATTCGAAAGTTAAAACAACTTAACCAGTACGATAATTTCTTACAAATGTATTATTTCTTATATTGTAGAGCTCAAACCATAACAGTTTAACATTAGTTTGTAACATTAGTTTTTAATGGTTGATTTCTTAAATTAGAATAAAATCTCTAAATGATACATCACAGTTATCTGCACTATTATGAAGTCTGTTACCGTGATGTGATAGTTGTAGACTTCATAATGTCACTATGATGTGAATAGTTGTAGACTTTATAATGTTACTGTGATGTGATAGTTGTAGACTTCACAATGTTACTGTGTTCTGGTACTTAAAAACATAATAAAATTACTGTGATATGATAGATGTAGACTTCATAATGTTACTGTGATGCGATAGTTGTAGACTTCACAATGTTACTGTGTTCTGGTACTTAAAAACATCATAAAATTACTGTGATATGATAGATGTAGACTTCAAAATTTTACTGTGATGCGATAGTTGTAAACTTAATAAAATTACTGTGATGTGAATAGTTGTAGACATAACAATGTCACTGTGATGTTATAGTTGTAGACTTTATAATGTTACTGTGATGTGATAGTTGTAGACTTAATAAAATTACTGTGATGTGATAGTTGTAGACATAACAATGTCACTGTAATGTGATAGTTGTAGACTTAACAATGTTACTGTGATGTGATAGTTGTAGACTTCATAATGTTACTGTTATGTGATAGTTGTAGACTTCATAATGTTATTGTTATGTGATAGTTATACATTTTATAATATTACTGTGATGTGATATTTATAAACTACATAAATTTACTGCGATGTGATAGTTGTAGACCTCGTAATGTTACTGTGATCTGACAGTTGTAGACTTTATAATGTTACTGTTAGTGATATTATATATATTCTTGATGTTACTGTGATGTGATAGTTGTGGACTTCGTAATGTTACTGTGATGTGACAGTTGTAGACTTCATAATGTTACTGTGATGTGATAGTTGTAGACTTCATAATGTTACTGTGATGTAATAGTTGTAGACTTCATAATTTTACTGTGATTTCATAGTTGTAGACTTCATAATGTTACTGTGATGTGATAGTTGTAGACTTTATAATGTTACTGTGATGTGATAGTTGTAGACTTTATAATGTTACTGTGATGTGATAGTTATAAAATTCATTGTGTTACATTGATGTGATAGTTGTGAACTCCTTGACAAACATCTCTTTTAAAACGTCCTCTTGTTTAGTTACAGATGCCTAGATTTTTTTTTCGCAAAACTTTTTTCGGCTTACTGTTGGTCCTGAGGTCATTATAGGCAGTGAAATCATAAGAAAACAGTTGTTATTTAGTTAATGCAAGTCCTTTATTTTTTAATTTTTGTTATTGGAAAAAACATTTGGTTGTATCACAATTTTTTAATTTCTCTTTCTTCATTACTAAACATAACTTTATTTGTTTAAATTTATTGTTTTATATCTTTTAGGCGTTCAAATTGTAATAAATTTAATCCAGAAAAATAAAAACATTTGAAATACAGTCTACTATTATATACAGTCTATAACATCCAAATAGTAGGCCATAGAGTTGGTCAGTTAGTACGCGAAGTAGTTGGCATGATAGTAGGCCTAACTATTGTTTTCACCCAAAAATTTATGTTTTAGAGTACATTAAGACTTTTTTTTTACGATAGGTTAATCTTTTTTTAAACTTTGATTTGGAGATTGTCAGAAAGATTGTTAAGCATTTAATTAAGTTTTTATAAAAAAATGTTTGAGAAAATATAACTTTGTTATTACTTGCGCAAGAAGTTGAAAGTTGTAGAAAAATGATCATTCTTCGCATTTAGGAGATACATAAATAAACTAAAGAAAATTATAAAAATGCTGAGTTTTTTATAGAGTTTCATCAAAGGTTAATTTTTTAAATTTAATAAATACCAACGATTGAACAGGCACAGTTGATTTTTTTTTTTTTATTTTTTGTGCTTTAAGTACTTTGAATGTTTATGTCAAAAAAAAAATCAGCAGGGAGCATGTTGAACTTGATTGATGAAATGCTTCATTGTAGTTTATACTTACGTACCGCTACAACAAGCAGTTGCAATTGCGCGACAGATGAGTAAATGTCCGAAGGTACACTTTTAAGCAGATTGAAACTTTAGCATTTTTTTACTTTTGTACGAAGGGTTACTAATAAACTGGATGAACTTGGCACCGGTTTATCATAATTCCTTTTTTTTTTGCAGTTTTCTTTTTCAATTTTTTCAATTTTCGTGCTTTTTTTTACCGTTGATTTTTGCATACTATTCTTATTTGCGGAAAACTATAATGTAATAGTTGTAGTTTTCGTAACGTTTAGGGCAACTGTGATGTTATATTTCTAAACTCCGTACTTTTTCTACAATAGTAAAAACAGAAAATTAAAATAAAAAGAAATAATAAACAGTCAAAATAACATATAATAGGTGATGTTTAATCTGTCTACAATTGAGGTGTAAACAAACAAGTTTTTCAAAATTAAATTTAGCTTTTTGAACTACAAAAAACAATTTACTTAAAAAAAAAAAAATTACTATACTTAATAATTAGTAAAAAATTTCAATACTTAAAATGTATATAAGTAAAACAAAATACATGTAAGTCTCTTAAACACGCAAAACAAATTTACTTATAACTATAGTTAAAGATGGCGGTTACTATAAGTTTTTTATAATAGTAATTTTTATTGATATTTTCATATTTAGTAAAGTTAGCTGAACTCAAAATATTAAATACTTTATAATGTATCTAATTTTTTACATTGTTTTATATACATTTTAGAATTATTTAAACTTAATATTATATTAGCTTGATATTTGAACATGTTAATGAATAATAAGATATTATAACTTCATACCAAAATATAGAACAACTATGAAATATGTAAACACGTAAATAGTTTGATCCTCTTTAAGTATGTATATAACATTTGTTAATTTAGCAATAAAAATACTTTAAATACTCTAAGGTTCATAACAAACTCCACTGGTTGTCAATTGGTTAACTAAAATTTTTAAATCAAACAATTTTTTTTTACGAAAACAAAATAGTTAATCAAAATTTAATTTTTGCCTACTTTTTTGGCAACACAACTTTTTCTGTTTTAAACATTTTACTGTGAACAAAACTTTAAAAAAATGCTGTTAATAAAACGTTATAAAAGCTTAGAACTTGTTCTATTTTTTTCCTCATATAAAATTTAAATAAAACTTTATTTTATATTTATTGAAGTTTGTGTATTTTAATTTTCTAAATATTTATATTTTATATAGCTAAAAACTTTTAAAAGTAAAAACTATAGTTTAAAATTTATTTTACAAAATTTATTAAATACGTAAGTTTTTTTTCTAATTTTAATACTTAGTTTTTTATTGCCTGACATAAAATTACTTGCAAGTTACTTTTGTAATAATTTAAAGAGTGCTTAACTTTATGTAAGATCTATATTGAAGCAACGACTTAACTAACTAAAATTTGATTACGAATATTTGAATTAAATTACTTTGAAGAAATGTTTCTGAAAAGGTAAGAAAACAAAAGTGTAAATTCAACCTGAAATGATAACTGATCTATTTATTTTACTTGCAAATAAAAAGTTGCTTTCGCTGTTGTTACACAAAAAAACAATGTTGACAGAAGCATCTTAAATCGTTACTATTTTTCAAACTTTACCTTTATGAACTGCTTCATTTGTTTTTGTATAAAAGCCGAACGTCAAAATACGATTTAGTTTCTTAAATCTATGTTAGTTTATTTTATCACAAACACATAATCCTGATTAAACATCCGATAAATAAACAGTTTTTTTTGTTTACAAACTCACAAACAATCGTGAAGCTTTTTAGTTTGTCTGAACTTGTTTAATGAATAAAAAGCGGTAAGTTTACTTCAAATAATTTTTTTGGCGTTTATGTCAATAAGTTTTATTGTTCTAAAAAATATAAAAGTATTTAACAATCAACCCGTTTTATGGTTTATAAATTAAATATGTCATATGTGATATTCAAATAAAAACTAGGTATTTATTGTAACTATTAAGTCTAAATTTATATTAAAAATGTTTGTATATTATACTTTCTTAACAAAATCTAAAGGTATAAAGTCAGAACCAAACCTTAGAAAAAAGTTTTCAAATATAACTTTGAATTAGTTTTGTATAAATATGTTTTATTTAAACATACTATTTAGAACAATAATAATGTTTAGTTATTTTTATATTTTTTTTATGAACTCCGACTTAACTTAACTAATTTAAAAAATTTGGAAAGGTTTTTCTTCAAAAACAAATTAGTGCTGGATCACAGAATCAAATAATTTTTTATATTAAAAATATAGACTTTTTAATATATCTTTTGATAAAGTTTAATTTTAAAACAGCTTCAAGCGTTATTTTAATAAGAAAACAACTAAATTGAAACTCAGAAACACTCAAACTTTTTAATAAACTTTTTTTTTTCAGTCTAAAAAAATATAATAAGTTAAGTAGAACTTACTTTAAAATTTATTACCTACAGCTTTTAGAACCGGTAATATAAGTATTACTAAAAACTGTAACATATCATACAGGTAAATTTAGCGTACAACCGGTTTTTCTTCTTATTAGCAAGCCTGTCACAAAGAAAACCGCGAAAATCGGTTACTGACCTCGGCGAAATGCTGTGAAATTCAATTAGTTGGTTTTTATCGTCTAATTGTAGCACACTTGTCTACAACATTTTAATTAAATTATGTTTCAAAATGGTAACAATTTTCATCTAACGTAAATTATATTACCTTAAATGTTTTGTGTTTTTAAAGGTATAATTTTTTTTTGTTACCACAATGTAAATAAATTTATAGGGTTTGAATAATCAAAACCTTGAATTGTATAGTTTAGTTATGTTGCTTGGAATACTAATAGAACTTTTCAACCTCTATTGACTTCATAATTCCTGCAGTAGAGAGTATAATTTACATAATTAACAACAAATAACGAAAAAATATTCGAGTAGATATATGAGTCTTTTGATTCGCAGAAAACTTTAGCACGAAAAAGACTCGAATTTCGTTTTTTTTTTGTACCAAAACTGTTTTTTAATTTCAATTAGCAATATATTTTAGTGTTCATAAAACTAAAGTACTACCCTTATTAAACTTGCTTGTATATAAGCTGAATATTTAAATAAAATCTACCAAACTTTATTTGCATAGATTAGCATATGCTACTAATAATTAAAGTTCTTATTAAAGTTTCTACGGTTTAAGAAATAAACTTTTTTTTTTTCATACAAAAGTAGAAACTTTTGAAACTTTTTTGGATTTGTGTTTTTTTTTAGTAGACAAAGATGTTCAATAAACTTTAAATCATAAGCTAACTTTATATTTTTGTTACAAAAAGATGTTTTTTTTTCAACAAACAATATATTTTAGTATATCTTAAATACATTAAAAATAAATTATTTAATTTTTTAACAAAGTCTACCGAATTATTTTTGCATTAATTTTTTATCATTTTAAAATAAAAAATTTTTGGTAAAGTTACTATGAATAAAAAAGAAACTAGTATTTTTTTATGAAAAGTACAAACTTTTCATAAGCTACAAAAATTTAAAAGATACTATTTGTTTTATAGACAATTTGTCTATTCAAAGTTAACTAGTTTATTAACAAGTAATAGATGTTTCTTATATTTATTATTTAGAGCAGGGTTTCCCAAACTCATTTACTAAATTACCCCCTTTTCAGTAACTTGAAAAAAAAATCGCCCCCCCCACG
>NW_028140178.1:0-33360 GCF_965202585.1 Thalia democratica | reverse complement strand
TTGTTAAAACAATGTAACTTTTATTGCTTTTTTTTAGCTACTATTAAATAAAATTAAGTAAAATATAAACAATTCATTAAATAAACTTTTAATTAATGTCTAATTCACAACTTTTTACAGATGAAAACATCAATGGTAAACTGCATTTGTGTTCCATAAGATTTTCTTCTGTTCTACAAGTAGTAATTTGAAGCTTTGTTTTTTTAAACTTTAACTGTGAAGTTAGTCTACGTAAATAACTAAAATAGTCATTTCACTGACGTTAAGTTAGAGCTGATTTTACTTTCAAAAATAGTTTTTTTTTTAATTTTTTATGAAAACAAAAATTAAAATAATAAAAGTTTATATAAACTTAGTTATAAAATATGTAAGAAATAAGTAATTCTTTTTTACATCACAAATATACAAATAGAAATAATTGTTTGAAAGAACTAATAGTTAAAAAATTAAATACTATTTTTTTTTGTGAAATTTAAATATATTTAAACTAAATACTTTAAATGTTAAAAAGTTCAATTACAAATTAATTAAAAAAAAAGTGTGTTCGTTTACTTTAAAATAGATAGAAAAAACTTTTTTTTAAGTAAAATAACCTTCAATAACTTTGTTCCATATTACAAGCTATTTAAATAAAGTTTGTGTTAACATTTTCAACAATGATAAGTTTCTCAAGTTTATCAACCAATATTTAATGTTTTAAAATCTAGTTGTTTACTTTTACATTGTTTAAACAAACAATAAATTAAAACTTTGTAAAAATCGAAAAAATTAACACTAAAACTATGTAATTTGACTTGTTCTATACAAAGAGCTTTTTCACTCTTTTCAAACTTTTATTGACTTCTTACACAAAGGAATAAAGAGTTAATTTAAGTTTCAGGAACATGAATAATATAACGTACGAAGAATGCAATCAACTGAAATATTTTATTGTTACGTCACAATACGTTACAAATGCAAACAAACTTGTTATCGGGTTTTCATATAGTTTAAACATTTCAACTGCTTTTAACATAGTATATAAGTTTTTACAAAGTAGTATGTAACTATAAAATTTGTTGTATTGTAGTTTTATAGCATTTTTACAAAAAAAGAGATAAAGCAATAAATTTAAAACTATAATAAAATATATTATTACAAGTTTTCACTTAAATGATAAATAAGTAAGGCATATTTTAAAATATTAAGTTTGTGTATGTAACTTTTTGCTAGTTTTGCAAACTTTAAAGCAATTTAAGCTGTTGAAAAAGTTTAGATTAACTTTCAACATTGTTCTAAATTAAGATTAAAAGTAAAAAAAAGAAAATTTTAAACCTATAAATTGTCAAATATTTAAACTTTTAATTTAAACTTTTAGCGTAATAAATATGTTTACAAAAGGTAATATGTAACTGTAAAATTTGTTGTAAAGTAACTTCAAAACCTTTTTACAAACAAAAATAAAGCAAAAAATGAGAAATTTTATTATTTTACGTTTTTTACAAGTTCTTAGTATTAAGGGAATAAATAAAAAGTAAGACAAAATAAGAGATAAAATTTTATTAGTTTAGAGAAGTTTTAAGTTTCAAAATAATCGTTTTTTCATAAAATTTTGTGTAGGCTAAATAAAAAAGTTTCAATTCATTAAAACTCTGTCCCATCAATCTTTTTAATAACGTCAAATAAAACTTTGTGACGTCACAATCGACCTTTTGTAGCTTTTAGTGCATTTCAAACTAAACAGCATTTCTCAAATAAAAGGCAACGAAAAATAAAGACCATGTGTGTTATAAAATATTTTTTTATATCAGCTGTTTAACTATTTTTATATGTGTATACGTAATAAAAAAACATTTATTTTGTGTTTTAAACAACTGTTGATTTATTCTTAAACAAAAACTTTATCATAAAAACAAAAATTGCAACTATTTGTATTTATTACGAATTAAAATTGAATGAATAATTATTACAACTTCTCTTAAGTACATATAACAATTTGATTATTAAAAATAAAAAAGTATAAATGTACGATATAACGTTAGTTAGCTTAAAAATTATGTACAAAAAAAACAATATACGACTAAAACATTGATAAAAAATTATTATTATAAATAACTTGATATGTAACTAAAACTTATCAAAATTATTAAAATATTCGGTATAAGTTTTCACGATATTATTCACATCTTATTTATTTACATTGATATGATATATTTTTTGTTAGTAATGTTGATTATTATGTAAATTTACAGAAGTTACTTTATTTTTTTAATCTGTTTTTATCGTAAATCAATGAGAAAAGAATAAAGTCATATACTCAATTACAAACGTACTTATAAATAGAAAAAAGTTGTAAAATCTAATTATAAAGCTATAAGTTTTCTTAACTATTTTGAATTAGTTTGTATGATTTTCGTCAATAACTTTTCCAATAGTTCAATTAGGAAATTATTTCAGCAAAGTCGTTTGAATATATTATTTGTTATAACAAATAAATTTTGGTATTCCATGATGGAAATTTGATATTTTCACTAGGTTTAATTTCTTAAAGAATTTAAATTTTTCATAGTATTTAATTTTGTATTTTATGTTTTAAATGTTAGTTATAATTTAAACAAATCGAAGTTGTTATAATATGTTATAAATCTTTGTATTCAGTTTACCCTTTCAAGTATAGAATCAAAATCTTTCTACTAAAACTTTTGTTTTGCTCTCTGATACTATTTCTAAAGTATGACTTTTTGTGCATACATTACTGTAAGACGCACTTTTATAACACAATATATGTACTTATTGTTGCTTAAAAGATTTTTTTTTTCTATCAAGCATGATGTCTATTTTATATTAAAACTAATGTAAAAAAAAATTATACGTGTTCTTAAAAGTTTACCTATAAAATTTTTTTTCTTGTATTTTTTTTGACTAGATTAGTTTACAGAATTTTGTTTTACAGCCTATTGTAAACTGTTAACAACTTAACAATCAATGTCTAGTTAAGCCTATGAAACCCGATTAGTTTGGTTTTATGATCAACTAACTTAGCTTATTGTTTTCCAAAATACACAAAATTATATGTTGTCTACATCTGTTTATTTTATTTACTGTAAAAATTTAATAAATTTGTGTTTTTTTTAAACGTAAATGTAGGTTTAATGTACACTATTTTAGAAAACATAAAAATAAAGAATCATAAAGTTTTTTTTTTAACTGTTTAAGAATATTTGTTCTCATGTTGCAAATAGTAATTAAAACTCAAAGTCACTGTTTTTTACTACCATAAAATTTTCTTAAAAAAAAACAATATGTAAAAAATTAATTTAAAAGCTAAATATAAAATTTGCATTTCTATTTGGTTATTTTAATCGTATTTATAACTGTTACGATACTTATTAGATATTTATTTGCCTTTAGATAGTATATATTTATGAAGTGAAAAAAAATAATACTTAGAAGTTAATACATTGTAGACAAATATTAATTCATGTAATTTAATGTTTATTATAGTAGTTTATAAATTAAAATTCTAGAGTTAAAAAATTAAATAAACCAAGTTATCCAGTAAAAATTTAAAACTACTACAAGACTTTTTATCAACAATTACTTAATACTTTAAATAAAATATACAGATGTAATAAAAACTAAATAAGAGTTTTATATACTCACAAACTAACATGCTATTAATTTTTTTGACACAATTATTACAGCACAGCACAGCTTGTATTTTGTTGAATTATTTGTCTTCTAAGCATATTTAGACTAACAACATATATCACAACAAAATCTTAAAATTTTACAATATATAACACTAACGTTTCCATGTAATCGTGATTAATTTACATCATAGTGTATTTATTTAATCATTTTTTACTTTACAAATTTGAAATAATATTTAAGTAATTAGGTAGTAAATTTATTAATTGTATTACATTATTCCGATTGAAAGTTACCACGGTGATCATTAGCAACTATTTTAAACAAAGCAGTTTTGCGGTAGATTTCAATTATAGAATATATTAAAAAAGATTTGAATATCAGTTAAAATACTAAAACTCACGTTTTTACACAATGTTCATGATAAATATTCTCACTAAAATTTTAACTTAAATTAACATAAAACATTAAAAAAATAGAAATCTATACAAACAAAAACATAAATCTTCTGTATAAAATATCTGAAAAACTTATTTTTGTTCTAAAGTTGTTGAAATATTCAAAGACTTTTAAAACCTTTAACTTTCAAACTATGTTCAAAGACTAAGTAAGAAAACTTTATTAAAGTTATAACTTTTTAAAGTGTATAATGGATTTTTATGTATTTATAAAAGGCTAGACGATACTTTAAGTTAATCGCTGTTAAAAACAACAAAAAGATGTATATGAACTTCTACATATGTCATGTTATTTATATGAAATTTTCTACATACTTGACTTTGAGATGGTTTGCTTTAAATCAGTCGAAATGTTAAGTTTAGCCAAAATAATTGTTTCGTTAACAAACAAGCGCTCTGTTATAATGGTTTGTTTATAATGAAATAGTGACAAACAATTTAGCATTTAATGATCATAAGATTAAAACTATTATTTTAGTTGTTATAAAAAGTAAACAGTTACAATTTAAAACTATATAAATAATCTTTATAAGCTTTTTAGTGATACTTTATATACGATTGGCAAAAAACAGTTATAAATTTTTTTTAGCTAAAGATTTTTTAGAATACTAAAACCGTTGTTATTTTAGTATAACTGCGTTTTAGAGTTTAATTTTGTTTAAAAATACGGATAAATTTATAATAACATTACTAATAAACTATAAACATTTAACCAGTTTAATAAAACTTAATCAGTTCTTTACTAGACTTTAAGTTAAGTTTGAAGTTAATTTTTATAAGCTTTAAAGATATAACAAGTAAAGTAAAAAAACTAACAACATGGAATTAGAATTAATTCATAATTAAACCTTTATTGGTATAAAAAAATAATTTAATTTGAAAGAGTGACTTTTAATCATGCTTACATTATGTAGCTTATTTAAAACTTCTTAAACAAGATAATAATTTTTATTTTTGAGATCAAATTAGCTACTTAATCAAAATATATTTTCTCAATTTTTACCTTAATATTTTTACATTTTGTTTTTACGCTTTTCGATTTAAAATTTTTAGTTGCAAATTATTCAAAATGCATTTATATTTAGTAAATAAAAGTGTAAACTAAAGTCGTTATTTTTCTTTTTTTATTTATTTTTTATTGTCATGTTTTTGCCACAATCTATTTTCTATACAATATTATAATAATATTTAAACAAACAACTCTTTAAACTTCGTTTTACAAAAATCATAAAAAATGTTTGCTTAAATGCTTCTGTTTATATATGCGCTCTGACACGTGTAGTTACGTCACAAACAAACTTATTATAACAAGTTGAAATATTTATTTTTTATTCTTATATTTATTTATTTCGTTCATAGCACCACTTGTGCCAAACAGTCTTCCATGAATTGCATTTTTCAAGCCTAATTTTAGGATTGATTTAATTCAACTATGATACATTGTTTTAAAAAACAACTCTTTTAATACATAGTTACTTAACATTTGCGTGTATAATTAGGTAGTATGTTCTAATTCTAAATTTGATTGTTCTCTAGTTTTTTAATAAAAACGTTATAAAAGTTGAAGTTTAACTAGAAATACGTGTTTAAAATATTAATTGCAAATTATTTAAAATTCAAAACTATTTAGTAAACAAATGTTTAGACTGTAGATCTTAAAGATGAAAAACATGATTGATATAAATAGATAAACATGATGTATGGCCTGGTAAACAGATTCTATATTCGATTACTTTTTTTTAACTTTTGAAATATAATTAATTTAGATCTAAGTATACTGAAAAAGGTATACATATTTTTTTACTATTTCATTTTTTAAAGAATATTTCTTACAAGCATTCTAAATGCAAATCTTTAAACATGTTAGAAATAAATTAAGTAAATTAGAACAACAAATACTAAATATATTTATCTTTTACAGCGTTGTTGTGTTTTTTATTTGAATTATTTGCAGTGTAGTTACACAGTTAATATGTACAAACACTATTATTAAGATGAGTTTATTATAAATCAAACAATTAACTTTGATTAAAACTAAAATTAACTTTAAACAAGCTTAACAAGTGGGATTTAGCATAATGACTAATAATAACATCAATTAGATTTATTGAATTGTATAAAAGATTTATATAATGATCTAATGTTTTTAAGACAAATAATTTAGTTAATAATATTTCAATCAAAAAGCTGATGTAGCTTTTATATGTACTTTCTACTTGTTATTAAAATAGAACTTATTAAAGCATTAAGTTTGACTAAAATAAAATTTAAAAAAAACACTATAACTATTAAATTTCATTAGAGAATAACTAAATAAAAGTTTATACATTATTTTATTAAATACCTTGTTAAGTGGTAAAACTATAAAGACTTTTCAAAACATAAGAAATTGGTCACTATGAACTTTAAAATAAAATTTTGATGTATGTTTTGAATGTGATCTTTTTAAAAAATGACTATAACTTAAACAAAAACTGATTATTAACAAAGTTTTGCTATACAAAGGCTTTACAACATATATCAGATAACAATTGATTTTTGAGAGTATCCAAATTATCAAACGTTATATAAATAATTGTTGCTTTCAACTTTTTAAGTTTGCAAATATATTTAATAAAACAACGAAAATTTTAATAAATTTTAACGAAAGTAACATCAAAATGTTATTTTATGTTCGTTAATACAAAGCCAGCAAAAAATTAGTAAGATTGTTAAAATATATAAAATAAAAATTTTTATATAAATATTAGTGATAATGTTAGTTTTATATTTGACATATTCTTCGAAAGTGCTGTCAAAAGTAAATAAAACTTAAGCTAAAACTAAAAATTTAATTTAAACTAAAACGTTTTCCTAAATGACTAAAAATACTTTAAAATTTGCCCCATAAGTATCAAATATAATTTTAATCGTAAAAAGTTATTAGATATCAAATATTTGTAATTTTAGAAACTATCATTATGATTAAAATGTAGTTAATAAGCTTCAAAAAGCAACCAAAAAATAAGATTTAAAACAAAAGCTCTAACAATTGTAAGATTTGATTCTAAATAACACAAACTTATTTAAAATTATTTTTTTCGCATGGTTTACACCTTGCTTCAAAATTTGGTCTATCTACACGTCATTCATAGAATTATTGATTAATATTTTGTAGGATTTATAAATATATTTTATTAAACCAAATTGTTGTTGTTACTTGAACATGACATCACTAGAAGTTAGAAACACGTAAACATTTTTGTTGATAAAAGAAATTAAAATTTCACAGTTAATTGATATTTGTGCTACTATTGTATATTATCACACAAATAACAGGTAATTAAAAATAGATTGAAACTAATTGCACGATATTTTTTTGTTACCTTCTTAGAAATTATCAAAAAAAAATTAATATTTCTTAAATTAGATTGTTCCTAACTAACTGTTTACCAAAAGCTCTATATCTCTCTTTAATATTTTTTAAACTTATTAATTTATTCGATGTTATTTCGAGTCAGTATGTATAATCATATTTGTAAAGCTTGTTTTTAGTTTAACTTAATTTGGTTTACAATAAAGTGTTTTTAAATATTAACCCTATAAAAATAATACGAAAAAAAAAAAACAAAAAAAAAAACACCACAATTCAAAAAATATATATTTAGATTCGAAACTTTAGTTTGAATTAAGTCTTCTGTTTCTAAAATGATTTATCAGCTCCTTTAAAAATATTTTTAAAAAACATTCTATAAATAAAATAGCACAATGAATAAACTAGTTTATAGATAAAAAGGTAACGTCCATTTTAATAATACACTGTTAATTTCTACTTATTTAGAAAGTTTTCAAAACGGTTTGGTTTTCAAAAACTTTTACTACTCAATAAACGATTTAAAAGCTTTTTTAATATTTTAACTACTATTCAAAATAACAACAGGTTTAATAAAGTTTATAATGGTACATTATTATTCTAATTTCAACTATTGTAGAAATTCTAAAAGTAGTTCAAAAGTAGTTTATAAGGCTACTGAGCACGTTATCTTATTATAATTACAAAAATTTTACTAAAGTTTAATTATACTACTGAAGTTAGAAAATATATTTTTATCAAAACTTATAAATGTTATACAAGCACAAATACACAGCACAAAATCCAGATAACTCTACGCTATTTTCATCAGTGGATGCAAAGCAATGAAGAAAAGATTTGCTTATTTGTAAGAGTATTATGAAACTAATAAGTTCTACTTTTTTAGCTGCAAAACCATGAGTATTTTTGACCTCGAATCCTATGTTGACACCTTAAGGCAAAAACAAGATAACCACATTTATTAAAGCATTGTTATATACCAATTCAAATACTCTTGCGACATTAGCTTTAGATAAGGGTCAAAGAACATATTCCTGCTTGCATTGGTAAGATTTTAACTTTAACTGAAAAATAAAAATAAAAGAAATCTAGTAAAAATACGAATGCAACTAAAAGAACTGTTATTGCGGAACATTTGGTAAATAATCAGAATTTCAGTTTAAAGAGATTTCAAATAATTAGAAGTTTTATAAAGTTTTTGATTTAGTCAAATAGAAGCTATATGTATTTTTAATAAAACACCTATCCATAGTAGGCTAAACAAAATTTGACTTCAACGTTGCTTACTTTACTAACTTTTCTATGCGGTGTTTATATAGTTGGATTTAATCAGCACTAATATCTAGTACTTTTATTAGTAGTTGAGTTTGTAAGTATTTTTTTTTTATTTATGATGATTGCTAATGTTACTATATAAGTTAAACTTATAGTTTATTTATTGCTATGTGTCCATTGATAAAAATATCAAAAATATATTTTGATATTTGCTAGCAGTGTTTTTTGTATGTTGTGTAAATAAAATTCGAGTTTTAATGTTTGTTTTGTTAAAACTTATACTTTTGTAAATAAAAAAAAATAAGTAACTGAGTACTAAAACTGCGTAAAAACAAGAGAAATTTTATAAACACAAAATGCAATATATCTAAGATAGATTATTTAAAAAGTATAATTTTATACAGTCTTATTGTGGACTAATTTCAGAGCAGGACAAAATAAATAACTGTAATGTAAAGGGGAAAAAAGTTTATTGAAATTTATTAAAATATTTTGAAAATAAACTTTAGTCATAATCTACATCAATCATTTCAAAAATGCTGTACTGTTTACATAACTAACATGTTATAGATTTTTATGTTCGCCTTATGGTTACGACCGGCAGTTTTTTAATTTCTTTTCACAGTATACAATATTTCGTTCACCTGTTTACTTTTTCAGCGTAAATGCGCCTGATGTTATGTAAACAACATAGCGGGAAAATTTAAATTCATCAAAAGTTTCAACAATTGGTTTGTGTGATTTGGTCTACTTGTAAATAGTTAAACGTAAACCAAATTAATTTCAAAGAAGTTCCGGATTTTTTCAAACTAATTTGCTAACCTGTCATTACAGGTTTTTACTTTTTTTTTCGTTTTACTTCATTGATCATTTTATTATTTTAACCTTAATATCAGCAGTTTCTGTTTATAAGCTTTTATTAAATACTTATGCATTATTCAGAAAACGCTTATAAACCATTTAGTTTTTTTTTGTAAACGATCATTATAATGAGCTATGTAACTCTAAAAACTGTAATTTGATGAGTAATCTTAAAAACAAACTAACGGTGAAACTATTAAATATTTTCACTGTTATGAAGAGAGTCTATGTTTTGCAAAATTAAGCAGTCTGTTTAATTAAGGTAGTGTCTTACAATATAATATGTTTTTTACTTGGATAATACTCAATTGTCATAACCAAAGTTTTATAAATCTTATAGATACTTCTACAAATGATTTGGATGAACTTGTTCTTTACTTTTATCGTTAAATTTTGTTGTTACAAACTATCTTTCTACTCAAAAATAACTGTAAAGATGGTTTTAAAATAATTAAAAGCTTTAAGAAGTTCTCAGCGTGAAATTAAAATTTCAAACAAACAGAATTATTTAAACAAACAGTAAAAATAAGCAATAAAACTTTATTACGAAATTTCCCTTTACCAAAAGCTTTTATTACGTCATATAAGTCAAAAAATGCGGTTAGTGGTGTGAGATAAATCAACAAAAAAATTTAATTTGAATAAAAACAAGCGAAATATAAAAACTACTAAAAAAAGTTTTGTGTTAAAACACAAAAGTCTGTTCTTTACAGTATTTATGTTTTGGAATTCAACTGTTTGCATTTAAAAAGAAAAAAAAATGGTTTAACATTAATGAACACAGCTTAAACAGTTTTTTTTAAATACTTATAGTAGTAATTTTGAATTACAATATAATTGTTTTTTTTCAAAACTAATTTGCTTCCGACCGAAGGCATAAGTATATGTTTAACATCAACATATTGTTTAAAAGACATCATTAGAATGATTACTTTTATATTACCTCATTAAAAAGCACTTAATTATATTCCCATCAACAAACAACTTTGTATTATTCTACCTCCCAGGAAGTAAAAATTTATGTGCCACCCAAAATACAGGTAATTATGGGCTTCCGTAATCAATCAACCGTTACACCATATGTTTGTTGTTATGGTGTTTTACCTTTTACACAAAGAATATGTTTTTTAGTAAAAGTATGTTAGCTAAATATGATTCTATCTGTATCATTTTAAAGTAAATTGAATACTAATTAACTAAACGATTGTCATTATCAATTTTTTTTAAGTAAAAATTATATAACCTTTTTCATGTTAGTTAAGAACTTTAATTAATCAAACAACTTGTTTTATTTTTTTAGTTTAAAGTAAAAATTATTTTACAAAATATAAATTAATCATAAACAACTAAATGACTAACTTTTGAATTTAATTAAAATTTTTTAATTTCCATTCGAAAAAAAAAGCTTTCTAGGTATCACATGTATAATTTAAGATATTCAAAAATATGAAAATTTTTCCTAATTAGTTTTTAGCAGATAAAGGTTTAAAATTCGACAAACTTAATTTCATAAGAAAAATAATAATTACTATTTCAAGGATTTTTTATGTATAAATACCTATATATAGGTATACAATTTATTCAACAACTGTCAGTTCAAGCTAACGCCGTTTCACCTAGAAGGTTCTTCATAGCTTTTTTGAACTGAAATTTTAAAAAAGCTCTGGAGAACCTTCTAGGTGAAACTGCGTTAGCTTGAATTTACAGTTGTTGAATAAGTTGTATTTAATAACTAAGCTCTGTATATAGAGCATTCTACTTCATATAGCTTTTTAATATATGTAATTATAGGTATAAAAATCTACCATAAGATTAAAAACATTTTAAACAACTATTTGCGTCAATTAAAAGATTAAACTACCCGTGAAATTTTACTTACCTGTGTACTTAATCTATTATTCTAAAAACAAAACAAAGCATTAGTCCTTTTAAGTAAGACATCCGAAGATAATTTAATCTCTAAGTTAACGTAAATAGATTAAACCTGATTATTTGGCAATCATATTGTTTGTAATGGTTATATATGGTAAATAAAGGTTAAGACTTGAAAAAATTGTTCTTTGATCTTTATATTAGTTTTTAGTTTTAAGATGTTTCCGTTCACAACTGTACATTTTTTAAAATTAGCTTCATATTTGCTGTTAAATTTTTTTCGATTAGTTAGATATGAATAGAAGATATTTTTAAACTTGTTAATTTTTTTGAAAAAAGTTTTAAAATAAAAAACAAACTCAGTTTTACCCTATGAAATTATATTTATTAAAATATATGATTTATTATTTTTCGTATTTCGTAATAAAACAATTTCAAATACGTATACTACCAGAAAATTTAAGTTTAGAAGTAGCAAATAAACATAACATAATATTCAATTAAATTTTAAGAAAAAAATATCACAAAGTTACAAACCACAATCTTATAATATACCTATAAATCAAACATCTAACTTTAGTAATAATCTTAAAAATTAGATCACAACAGACAAACTAATCAAAATTAGATGAGTTTTGTAAAAATGTATTTAAATAAATCATCTTCTAGAAAAAACTACAGTTATTTTTTAGAAACTAAAGCTTAGCATATTAAACTAAAATAATTAAAAAAAATATATAAAATTTACTAAAGCCGAAAATTTCATTGTTTTAACCGCTAACTGAAAGTATAAACCAAGAAAAAAAAAATGACACTAAATATTTATTTTTAATACAGAAATACCTGCTTAGTATTTGATATTAAATTAAACTTTAAATTAGTCCGTATAAATTAAACTTTCAAAATCATCAGTAGTATTTTTTTAACATATTGCTTAAAAATATCCTCTTTAAAAATAGCAATCAGTTTTCAGTTTGTAGCATCTAAACTGGAATGCAACTAATTCATTTATACATGCATCGATAAACAGTCGCTTTTTTATCTCCTGAACCAGTTGCTGACAATTGAAGCATATTTAAGATACCTTAAAAATTGCCATTCATTTTTAGTTTAGAGCAATAGTCACTAGTCTTACTTGTAGTTACATCGATAAACAGTTGCTTTTTTATCTCCTGAACCGGTAACTATGTATTTATCATCTTTTGAAATATCACAACACAATACTGACGAACTTTTTTTTTCTGTTATAATATTGATATTAAATGCTTCTTGTTTTAAATATAACGACTTGTTTACCATACTATTAGTTATTTAACTGCAAAAAATATAAATTTTTTTAAATGTTTGTAAAAAAACAAGACTTTAAAAAAGGTTTTACAAATAAAATTATTTTTTTAACTGTATTACTACATAAGAACAAACATATTACAAAATAATTTTGACTAATATCAAAAACGTGTCCTCCATAAGGACTTTTCCGACAATTAATCAAATTATCTTTACCAGTTGATACAAACCAATCATTTTAATGTGAATATTTTAGCGAAAGAACGCAACTTTCATGATATTTTATATGATATTTTTCATTATATTCTACATTGTAAACCTCTTTATTACTGTTTTCTTTTTTGTACAAAAAAAATAGTTTTTGTTTGTTTAAAGAGTATAAATCTGATTTAATTAGATAATCGAAGATATACAGAAACAATATTAACACTTTAATTAGTAATCTTTTTTATAAAATATGCAAATTTTGTTTAAGAGCTGTTAGAGAAAGAAATAAAACTAAAAGGATTTTAAAACCTACAAATTGCAGATCATTTACTGTATGCTATAAATAATATTTAGTTGTGAAGTAACTTGAATATAATTAAAAGTTTTAGCTGCAAAAATAAGCCAACTTGATTGTAACATTACTATGCAGCTTAAAAGTGAGTCGAAAAAAAAAACGATTACTTATTGTATATAAAACAACAATTTATAATATTGTTTAAATATTATTAACCGTACTTTTTAACTTCAAATAGCACATATAAGATTATTTCAAATTGTAACTAAAAACTACATTTTGATTTAAACATTACATTTTTAAAATTTTACATGAAATAACACTAAAGTTTCAGTGTAATCGTGATTATTTTTTTTAAGTTTTTAATCATTTTTTACCTAACAAATTTCAAAGTACTCAGATAGTAAATTTTAACAATTTTATTACGTTATTTCGATTTAAAGTTGTTAGAAATTAAAAAGAGTAAGTTATTTCCACGGTAAGCATTAGCAACTAGCTGTTTAGGGGTAGATTTCAATGATAAAATACAATTAAAATGTTTGTATACCAGTTAAAATACTATAACATACGTGTTTATACAGTTTTCATGATAAGTATTCGAAATAAAATTTTAAACTTAATTAACATACTACACTTAATAGTTAGAAATTTATACAAAGAAAAATATTCTATACAGAAAATCTGAATACCTTATTTTTGTATTAAACTTATTGAACTATTCAAAAACTTTATAAGCCTAAAACTTTCAAATTATGTTCAAAGAGTAAGAAAACTTTGTAAAGTGATAGTTTTAATAAGTAATAAAATTTAAAAAGTATAATGAACTTTTATGTATGTTAAAAAAACTAGACGATTCTTGAAATTAATCAATATTAAAAACAACAAAAGATTGTATAAAAACCTTTATGTATATTAAGTTATTTAACAAAACGTTCTACATACTTGTCTTTGAGATAGTTTGCATTAAACTAGTTGAAATTTTAACTTTAGCCAAAATAATTGTTTCGTTAACAAACAATCGCACTGTTATAATGGTTTGTTTTTATTGGCATAGTGTCAAAAAGTTCAGCATTCAATGATCATAAGGTGAAAGCTACTGTTTTAGTTGTTATAAAACTAAAAAGTTACAATTTTAAACTATATAAATAATATTTGTATGCTTTTTAATGATACTTCATAAATGATTGGCGATAAAAATTTATAAAGTTTATATTAGCTAAAGATTATTTAGAATAATAAAACCATTATAATTTTAGTATAACTGCCTATTAGAGTTTGATTGTGTTTAAAAAAACGGATAGATTTATAATACAATTACTAATAAAGTAAAACCAATTAACCGGCTTAATAAAACTTAATCAGTTCTATACTAGACTTTAATCTAAGTTTGAAGTTGATTTTTAGAAGCAAAAAAACTAACAATATGGAAAAAGATATAATTCAAAATTAAACCTTATTAGGATAAAAAAGTTACGTTAATTTCGAAAGAATGACTTTTATTAATGCTTACATTTTATAATCTATTTTAAACTTCTTTAACAAATAATAACTTTTATTTTTGAGATTGAACTAACTATTAAATTAAAAACGTATTTGCTTATTTTTTACACCGATATTTTTACATTTTGCTTTTAAGATTTTTGAGTTTAAATTTTAAATTGCAAACTATTTATAATTTAGAAATATTTAGTTAACAGATGTTCAAACTTAAGTTTTTAAAAATGTTAAAAAAAAAATTGATTGTCATGTTTTTGCCCCACCTATCTTTTATACAAGAATAATATGATATTTAATCAAACAACTCTTTAACCTTCGTTTTACAAAAATCATAAAAAATGTTTGCTTAAATGCTTCTGTTTATATAAGCGCTCTGACACGTTCAGTTACGTCACAAACAAACTTACTATAAAGAATTGTAATACTTTTTTTATATTCCTATATTTATTTATTTCGTTCATAGCACCACTTGTGCCAAACAGTCTTCCGTGAATTGCATTTTTGAAGCCTAATTTTAGGATTGCTTTAATTAACTATGATGCATTGTCTTAAAAAACAACTATTTCGATACACAGCTACTTAACATTTGCGTGTATAATTAGGTTCTAATTCTAAATTTGTTTGTTCTCTAGTTGTTTAAAAAAAAACGTTATAAGAGTTATAGTTTAATTTTAATTAGAAATATTTAGTTAAGCTATTATTGTTCAACGGTACTTATTTCTACTTAAAAAAACTCAAAGGTATTTTAAGCGAACTTGCATTTTACAATAACGTTACAATTACTATGTTAATATTTTTTTTATGATTGAATTTGCTTTTAAGGTCTCACTAATGTTAATTTGTGGATTACTAGTAGGCTTACTAAAAGTGATACTATAGATTTGTAACATAAGAAAACTGTATGAAATATCATAAAGTACGTTTTTGAGCTACATAATCTTAAATTGTGCTTTCTAATGGTTTTTGAAACACAATCTATTTTTTATATCATTCTTAAATAAAAACATTTAAAAATTATAAAATACTTCATATTTTATTACGCAATTAATACCTTCAAACGCACATATCATAAAAGCTGCAACAATGAATATTTGTTTAGGCATATTTTATTTATGGGTAGGTGTCTAATTCGCACGTGCAGAAAATTTCGCACGGAGACATTTTTGCGTGGGTTGAATATTGTTTTTATTTTTATTTTTATATTTTTTAACTATTAAATATTTTTTTAAATTTAGTTCTTTAATTCTTTTTAATATACTATTACTGTTACCCCTAACCCTTAGTCTGGTTCAGTTTTTATTTTTTTTAATTTTTACTCTCGTGCATAAAAACCCTCCGTGCAAAATTGTAACTCAAGCAAAATTGACCCTTGGTGCAAAATTGTCTTCGTGCAATTTAGTCCCCTTGTGCAATTTTGTTCTCGTGCAATTATGTCTTGGTGAAATTTTGACCCGTTTCCATTATTTAAGTGTTATTTTAGCTTTATTAGTTAAAGGTTGGTTATAAAAACAAAACTAAAATCAGTTAATAAACTCTTTTTAACGTTGTTAGGCAAAGTCTAAGATGGCAATGCAATCTAAACGAACTGTACTAATTAGTAGAACTTTTTAGTTTATAGAAAAAATTTAAATTGTAACATTTTTTGAAAACAGAATTTAATAAGGTTTTTTATGATTAAAAATTAAAACCATTTTAGTTTTCATCGCATCATCAAACACACTCGATTATAAGGCATTTTAATTTATTTTCAAATAATACTAATTAAAAAATTTTTTTGTATATAAATATTGTTCTCACATATATTATAAATTTATATTAAAACCTAGGCTAATGATTTAACTCACTTTGATTTAATCTCAAATATAGTAAAAACTTTAATGATGAAACGGTTTGGCTACTAGTATTTTGTTACGAACACGTTTTGAATTATTTTTTAAAAACTTTACAAAACATAGTACAATTAGTATAAAAGATAAAAAAAAACAAGGCTTAAACGCGTTTTAGTATGCTTAATGAAATAATAATGCAATTTGCAATGCTAAAATTAAGTGATTACTTTAAGTTAAAACTTTTATTGCCATAATTGTTCATACTATTCACGTTAATATTCTTTTAAGTTTTTTTTTGGCCCAAGGATTAGGCTTACATATTTATAAAACTAAAAAATTCTAATGTAAGTAAAAAATAACAAATCACTGTAACTAAAAGAAAATTTAATAAACATTAAGTTTTATTACAGAAAAACTAAATAAAACTGTAGTTTATACATTATCTTATGAAATACTTTGGTAAATGGTATAGCTATAAAAACTTTTTAAAAAGATAAAAGATTGGTCACTTTGAACTTTAAACTAAAATTTTGATGTACGTTTTGAATGTGATCTTTTTGAAAAATGACTATAACTTAAACAAAAGCTAATTATTAACAAAATTTTGATATACAAAGGTTTTACAACATGTCTCGTAAAACAATTAATTTTTGAGAGTATCCAAATTATCAAACGTTATATAATTAATTATTGCTTTCAATTTTCTAAGTTAGGAAATCTATTTGATAAAACAACAAAAAATTTAATGATTTTAACAAAAGTAACATCAAAATGTTTTTTTTTTGTTACAAAGCTAGTAAAAAAACTAAGATTATTAAGATATATAAAATAGAATTTTACTATAAAGTAATTTTAGCTAGTTTTAGTTTTCTATTCGACAGATTCTTCGAAAATTTTGTTAAAAATTAAATAAAACTTAAGCTAAAACTAAAGATTTAATTTAAACTAAAACTTTTTGTTTAAATGACTACAATGATTTTAAAATTTCTACAATCAGTACCAAATGTCATTTTAATCGTAAAAAGTTATTAGATATTAAATGTTCGTAATCTTATAAACTAACATTATAATTAAAATGTAGTTAATAAGCTTAAAAAAGCAACCGAAACAATAAGATTTAAAACAAAAGCTCTAAAAATTGTAAGATTTTGTTTTAGATAACACAAAATTATTTAAAATTATTTTGTTTCACATGGATTTCACCTTGCTTTAAAATTTGTTCTATCTACGTGTCATTCATAGAACTATTGATTAACTAATGTAAGATTTTAAATCTATTTTATAAAACCAAATTATTGTTGTTAGTTAAACATGACGTCACTAGAAGTTAGAAACAATTGAAATAGTGTTTCATAAAAGATATTAAAATTTCACAGTTGATTGATATTTGTGCTACTATTGTATATTAGAACACTAATAACAGGTAATTAAAAATATTTTCAAACTAATTGCACGATATTATTTTTTACCTTCTTAGAAAATGTCAAAAATAAATTAAGTATTTCTTATATTAGATTCTTCCTAACTAACTGTGTACCAAAAGCTCTATATCTTTGTTTAATATTTTTTAAACTTAATAAATTTATTCGATGTTATTTCGAGTCAGTATGTATAATTATATTTGTAAAGCTCGTTTTAAGTTAAACCTAATTTAGTTTATAATAAAGTGATTTAAATATTAACTCTATAAATACAATACGAAAAAAAAACACCACAACTCAAAAGAAAATATTTAGATTCGAAACTTTAGTTTGAATTAAGTCTTCTGTTTCTAAAATGATTTATCAGCTCTTTTAAAATTATAGTAAAAACATTCTTTAAATAAAAATAGCACAATGAATAAATTAGTTTATAGATAAAAAGGTAACGTCCATTTTAATAATACACTGTTAATTTCAAACTTATTTAGAAAGTTTCAAAACTTACAAAACGGTTTCGTTTTCAAAAACTTTTACTACTACAATAAACGATTTAAAAGCTTTTTTAATATTTTAACTACTATTCAAAATAACAACAGGTTTAATAAAGTTTATAATGGTACATTATTATTCTAATTTCAACTATTGTAGAAATTCTAAAAGTAGTTCAAAAGTAGTTTATAAGGCTACTGAGCACGTTATCTTATTATAATTACAAAAATTTTACTAAAGTTTAATTATACTACTGAAGTTAGAAAATATATTTTTATCAAAACTTATAAATGTTATACAAGCACAAATACACAGCACAAAATCCAGATAAATCTACGCTATTTTCATCAGTGGATGCAAAGCAATGAAGAAAAGATTTGCTTATTCGTAAGAGTATTATGAAACTAATAAGTTCTACTTTTTTAGCTGCAAAACCATGAGTATTTTTGACCTCGAATCCTATGTTGACACCTTAAGGCAAAAACAAGATAACCACATTTATTAAAGCATTGTTATATACCAATTCAAATACTCTTGCGACATTAGCTTTAGATAAGGGTCAAAGAACATATTCCTGCTTGCATTGGTAAGATTTTAACTTTAACTGAAAAATAAAAATAAAAGAAATCTAGTAAAAATACGAATGCAACTAAAAGAACTGTTATTGCGGAACATTTGGTAAATAATCAGAATTTCAGTTTAAAGAGATTTCAAATAATTAGAAGTTTTATAAAGTTTTTGATTTAGTCAAATAGAAGCTATATGTATTTTTAATAAAACACCTATCCATAGTAGGCTAAACAAAATTTGACTTCAACGTTGCTTACTTTACTAACTTTTCTATGCGGTGTTTATATAGTTGGATTTAATCAGCACTAATATCTAGTACTTTTATTAGTAGTTGAGTTTGTAAGTATTTTTTTTTTATTTATGATGATTGCTAATGTTACTATATAAGTTAAATTTATAGTTTATTTATTGCTATGTGTCCATTGATAAAAATATCAAAAATATATCTTGATATTTGCTAGCAGTGTTTTTTGTATGTTGTGTAAATAAAATTCGAGTTTTAATGTTTGTTTTGTTAAAACTTATACTTTTGTAAATAAAAAAAAATAAGTAACTGAGTACTAAAACTGCGTAAAAACAAGAGAAATTTTATAAACACAAAATGCAATATATCTAAGATAGATTATTTAAAAAGAATAATTTTATACAGTCTTATTGTGGACTAATTTCAGAGCAGGACAAAATAAATAACTGTAATGTAAAGGGGAAAAAAGTTTATTGAAATTTATTAAAATATTTTGAAAATAAACTTTAGTCATAATCTACATCAATCATTTCAAAAAATGCTGTACTGTTTACATAACTAACATGTTATAGATTTTTATGTTCGCCTTATGGTTACGACCGGCAGTTTTTTAATTTCTTTTCACAGTATACAATATTTCGTTCACCTGTTTACTTTTTCAGCGTAAATGCGCCTGATGTTATGTAAACAACATAGCGGGAAAATTTAAATTCATCAAAAGTTTCAACAATTGGTTTGTGTGATTTGGTCTACTTGTAAATAGTTAAACGTAAACCAAATTAATTTCAAAGAAGTTCCGGATTTTTTCAAACTAATTTGCTAACCTGTCATTACAGGTTTTTACTTTTTTTTTCGTTTTACTTCATTGATCATTTTATTATTTTAACCTTAATATCAGCAGTTTCTGTTTATAAGCTTTTATTAAATACTTATGCATTATTCAGAAAACGCTTATAAACCATTTAGTTTTTTTTTTGTAAACGATCATTATAATGAGCTATGTAACTCTAAAAACTGTAATTTGATGAGTAATCTTAAAAACAAACTAACGGTGAAACTATTAAATATTTTCACTGTTATGAAGAGAGTCTATGTTTTGCAAAATTAAGCAGTCTGTTTAATTAAGGTAGTGTCTTACAATATAATATGTTTTTTACTTGGATAATACTCAATTGTCATAACCAAAGTTTTATAAATCTTATAGATACTTCTACAAATGATTTGGATGAACTTGTTCTTTACTTTTATCGTTAAATTTTGTTGTTACAAACTATCTTTCTACTCAAAAATAACTGTAAAGATGGTTTTAAAATAATTAAAAGCTTTAAGAAGTTCTCAGCGTGAAATTAAAATTTCAAACAAACAGAATTATTTAAACAAACAGTAAAAATAAGCAATAAAACTTTATTACGAAATTTCCCTTTACCAAAAGCTTTTATTACGTCATATAAGTCAAAAAAATGCGGTTAGTGGTGTGAGATAAATCAACAAAAAAATTTAATTTGAATAAAAACAAGCGAAATATAAAAACTACTAAAAAAAGTTTTGTGTTAAAACACAAAAGTCTGTTCTTTACAGTATTTATGTTTTGGAATTCAACTGTTTGCATTTAAAAAGAAAAAAAATGGTTTAACATTAATGAACACAGCTTAAACAGTTTTTTTTAAATACTTATAGTAGCAATTTTGAATTACAATATAATTGTTTTTTTCAAACTAATTTGCTTCCGACCGAAGGCATAAGTATATGTTTAACATCAACATATTGTTTAAAAGACATCATTAGAATGATTACTTTTATATTACCTCATTAAAAAGCACTTAATTATATTCCCATCAACAAACAACTTGTATTATTCTACCTCCCAGGAAGTAAAAATTTATGTGCCACCCAAAATACAGGTAATTATGGGCTTCCGTAATCAATCAACCGTTACACCATATGTTTGTTGTTATGGTGTTTTACCTTTTACACAAAGAATATGTTTTTTAGTAAAAGTATGTTAGCTAAATATGATTCTATCTGTATCATTTTAAAGTAAATTGAATACTAATTAACTAAACGATTGTCATTATCAATTTTTTTTAAGTAAAAATTATATAACCTTTTTCATGTTAGTTAAGAACTTTAATTAATCAAACAACTTGTTTTATTTTTTTAGTTTAAAGTAAAAATTATTTTACAAAATATAAATTAATCATAAACAACTAAATGACTAACTTTTGAATTTAATTAAAATTTTTAATTTCCATTCGAAAAAAAAAGCTTTCTAGGTATCACATGTATAATTTAAGATATTCAAAAATATGAAAATTTTTCCTAATTAGTTTTTAGCAGATAAAGGTTTAAAATTCGACAAACTTAATTTCATAAGAAAAATAATAATTACTATTTCAAGGATTTTTTATGTATAAATACCTATATATAGGTATACAATTTATTCAACAACTGTCAGTTCAAGCTAACGCCGTTTCACCTAGAAGGTTCTTCATAGCTTTTTTGAACTGAATTTTAAAAAAGCTCTGGAGAACCTTCTAGGTGAAACTGCGTTAGCTTGAATTTACAGTTGTTGAATAAGTTGTATTTAATAACTAAGCTCTGTATATAGAGCATTCTACTTCATATAGCTTTTTAATATATGTAATTATAGGTATAAAAATCTACCATAAGATTAAAAACATTTTAAACAACTATTTGCGTCAATTAAAAGATTAAACTACCCGTGAAATTTTACTTACCTGTGTACTTAATCTATTATTCTAAAAACAAAACAAAGCATTAGTCCTTTTAAGTAAGACATCCGAAGATAATTTAATCTCTAAGTTAACGTAAATAGATTAAACCTGATTATTTGGCAATCATATTGTTTGTAATGGTTATATATGGTAAATAAAGGTTAAGACTTGAAAAAATTGTTCTTTGATCTTTATATTAGTTTTTAGTTTTAAGATGTTTCCGTTCACAACTGTACATTTTTTAAAATTAGCTTCATATTTGCTGTTAAATTTTTTTCGATTAGTTAGATATGAATAGAAGATATTTTTAAACTTGTTAATTTTTTTGAAAAAAGTTTTAAAATAAAAAACAAACTCAGTTTTACCCTATGAAATTATATTTATTAAAATATATGATTTATTATTTTTCGTATTTCGTAATAAAACAATTTCAAATACGTATACTACCAGAAAATTTAAGTTTAGAAGTAGCAAATAAACATAACATAATATTCAATTAAATTTTAAGAAAAAAATATCACAAAGTTACAAACCACAATCTTATAATATACCTATAAATCAAACATCTAACTTTAGTAATAATCTTAAAAATTAGATCACAACAGACAAACTAATCAAAATTAGATGAGTTTTGTAAAAATGTATTTAAATAAATCATCTTCTAGAAAAAACTACAGTTATTTTTTAGAAACTAAAGCTTAGCATATTAAACTAAAATAATTAAAAAAAATATATAAAATTCACTAAAGCCGAAAATTTCATTGTTTTAACCGCTAACTGAAAGTATAAACCAAGAAAAAAAAAATGACACTAAATATTTATTTTTAATACAGAAATACCTGCTTAGTATTTGATATTAAATTAAACTTTAAATTAGTCCGTATAAATTAAACTTTCAAAATCATCAGTAGTATTTTTTTAACATATTGCTTAAAAATATCCTCTTTAAAAATAGCAATCAGTTTTCAGTTTGTAGCATCTAAACTGGAATGCAACTAATTCATTTATACATGCATCGATAAACAGTCGCTTTTTTATCTCCTGAACCAGTTGCTGACAATTGAAGCATATTTAAGATACCTTAAAAATTGCCATTCATTTTTAGTTTAGAGCAATAGTCACTAGTCTTACTTGTAGTTACATCGATAAACAGTTGCTTTTTTATCTCCTGAACCGGTAACTATGTATTTATCATCTTTTGAAATATCACAACACAATACTGACGAACTTTTTTTTTCTGTTATAATATTGATATTAAATGCTTCTTGTTTTAAATATAACGACTTGTTTACCATACTATTAGTTATTTAACTGCAAAAAATATAAATTTTTTTAAATGTTTGTAAAAAAACAAGACTTTAAAAAAGGTTTTACAAATAAAATTATTTTTTTAACTGTATTACTACATAAGAACAAACATATTACAAAATAATTTTGACTAATATCAAAAACGTGTCCTCCATAAGGACTTTTCCGACAATTAATCAAATTATCTTTACCAGTTGATACAAACCAATCATTTTAATGTGAATATTTTAGCGAAAGAACGCAACTTTCATGATATTTTATATGATATTTTCATTATATTCTACATTGTAAACCTCTTTATTACTGTTTTCTTTTTTGTACAAAAAAAATAGTTTTTGTTTGTTTAAAGAGTATAAATCTGATTTAATTAGATAATCGAAGATATACAGAAACAATATTAACACTTTAATTAGTAATCTTTTTTATAAAATATGCAAATTTTGTTTAAGAGCTGTTAGAGAAAGAAATAAAACTAAAAGGATTTTAAAACCTACAAATTGCAGATCATTTACTGTATGCTATAAATAATATTTAGTTGTGAAGTAACTTGAATTTAATTAAAAGTTTTAGCTGCAAAAATAAGCCAACTTGATTGTAACATTACTATGCAGCTTAAAAGTGAGTCGAAAAAAAAACGATTACTTATTGTATATAAAACAACAATTTATAATATTGTTTAAATATTATTAACCGTACTTTTTAACTTCAAATAGCACATATAAGATTATTTCAAATTGTAACTAAAAACTACATTTTGATTTAAACATTACATTTTTAAAATTTTACATGAAATAACACTAAAGTTTCAGTGTAATCGTGATTATTTTTTTTAAGTTTTTAATCATTTTTTACCTAACAAATTTCAAAGTACTCAGATAGTAAATTTTAACAATTTTATTACGTTATTTCGATTTAAAGTTGTTAGAAATTAAAAAGAGTAAGTTATTTCCACGGTAAGCATTAGCAACTAGCTGTTTAGGGGTAGATTTCAATGATAAAATACAATATAAAATGTTTGTATACCAGTTAAAATACTATAACATACGTGTTTATACAGTTTTCATGATAAGTATTCGAAATAAAATTTTAAACTTAAATTAACATACTACACTTAATAGTTAGAAATTTATACAAAGAAAAATATTCTATACAGAAAATCTGAATACCTTATTTTTGTATTAAACTTTTTGAACTATTCAAAAAACTTTATAAACCTAAAACTTTCAAATTATGTTCAAAGAGTAAGAAAACTTTGTAAAGTGACAGTTTTAATAAGTAATAAAATTTAAAAAGTATAATGAACTTTTATGTATGTTAAAAAAAACTAGACGATTCTTGAAATTAATCAATATTAAAAACAACAAAAGATTGTATAAAAACCTTTATGTATATTAAGTTATTTAACAAAACGTTCTACATACTTGTCTTTGAGATAGTTTGCATTAAACTAGTTGAAATTTTAACTTTAGCCAAAATAATTGTTTCGTTAACAAACAATCGCACTGTTATAATGGTTTGTTTTTATTGGCATAGTGTCAAAAAGTTCAGCATTCAATGATCATAAGGTGAAAGCTACTGTTTTAGTTGTTATAAAACTAAAAAGTTACAATTTTAAACTATATAAATAATATTTGTATGCTTTTTAATGATACTTCATAAATGATTGGCGATAAAAATTTATAAAGTTTATATTAGCTAAAGATTATTTAGAATAATAAAACCATTATAATTTTAGTATAACTGCCTATTAGAGTTTGATTGTGTTTAAAAAAACGGATAGATTTATAATACAATTACTAATAAAGTAAAACCAATTAACCGGCTTAATAAAACTTAATCAGTTCTATACTAGACTTTAATCTAAGTTTGAAGTTGATTTTTAGAAGCAAAAAAACTAACAATATGGAAAAAGATATAATTCAAAATTAAACCTTATTAGGATAAAAAAGTTACGTTAATTTCGAAAGAATGACTTTTATTAATGCTTACATTTTATAATCTATTTTAAACTTCTTTAACAAATAATAACTTTTATTTTTGAGATTAAACTAACTATTAAATTAAAAACGTATTTGCTTATTTTTTACACCGATATTTTTACATTTTGCTTTTAAGATTTTTGAGTTTAAATTTTAAATTGCAAACTATTTATAATTTAGAAATATTTAGTTAACAGATGTTCAAACTTAAGTTTTTAAAAATGTAAAAAAAAAATTGATTGTCATGTTTTTGCCCCACCTATCTTTTATACAAGAATAATATGATATTTAATCAAACAACTCTTTAACCTTCGTTTTACAAAAATCATAAAAAATGTTTGCTTAAATGCTTCTGTTTATATAAGCGCTCTGACACGTTCAGTTACGTCACAAACAAACTTACTATAAAGAATTGTAATACTTTTTTTATATTCCTATATTTATTTATTTCGTTCATAGCACCACTTGTGCCAAACAGTCTTCCGTGAATTGCATTTTTGAAGCCTAATTTTAGGATTGCTTTAATTAACTATGATGCATTGTCTTAAAAAACAACTATTTCGATACACAGCTACTTAACATTTGCGTGTATAATTAGGTTCTAATTCTAAATTTGTTTGTTCTCTAGTTGTTTAAAAAAAAACGTTATAAGAGTTATAGTTTAATTTTAATTAGAAATATTTAGTTAAGCTATTATTGTTCAACGGTACTTATTTCTACTTAAAAAAACTCAAAGGTATTTTTAAGCGAACTTGCATTTTACAATAACGTTACAATTACTATGTTAATATTTTTTTTATGATTGAATTTGCTTTTAAGGTCTCACTAATGTTAATTTGTGGATTACTAGTAGGCTTACTAAAAGTGATACTATAGATTTGTAACATAAGAAAACTGTATGAAATATCATAAAGTACGTTTTTGAGCTACATAATCTTAAATTGTGCTTTCTAATGGTTTTTGAAACACAATCTATTTTTTATATCATTCTTAAATAAAAACATTTAAAAATTATAAAATACTTCATATTTTATTACGCAATTAATACCTTCAAACGCACATATCATAAAAGCTGCAACAATGAATATTTGTTTAGGCATATTTTATTTATGGGTAGGTGTCTAATTCGCACGTGCAGAAAATTTCGCACGGAGACATTTTTGCGTGGGTTGAATATTGTTTTTATTTTTATTTTTTATATTTTTTAACTATTAAATATTTTTTTAAATTTAGTTCTTTAATTCTTTTTAATATACTATTACTGTTACCCCTAACCCTTAGTCTGGTTCAGTTTTTATTTTTTTTAATTTTTACTCTCGTGCATAAAAACCCTCCGTGCAAAATTGTAACTCAAGCAAAATTGACCCTTGGTGCAAAATTGTCTTCGTGCAATTTAGTCCCCTTGTGCAATTTTGTTCTCGTGCAATTATGTCTTGGTGAAATTTTGACCCGTTTCCATTATTTAAGTGTTATTTTAGCTTTATTAGTTAAAGGTTGGTTATAAAAACAAAACTAAAATCAGTTAATAAACTCTTTTTAACGTTGTTAGGCAAAGTCTAAGATGGCAATGCAATCTAAACGAACTGTACTAATTAGTAGAACTTTTTAGTTTATAGAAAAAATTTAAATTGTAACATTTTTTGAAAACAGAATTTAATAAGGTTTTTTATGATTAAAAATTAAAACCATTTTAGTTTTCATCGCATCATCAAACACACTCGATTATAAGGCATTTTAATTTATTTTCAAATAATACTAATTAAAAAATTTTTTTGTATATAAATATTGTTCTCACATATATTATAAATTTATATTAAAACCTAGGCTAATGATTTAACTCACTTTGATTTAATCTCAAATATAGTAAAAACTTTAATGATGAAACGGTTTGGCTACTAGTATTTTGTTACGAACACGTTTTGAATTATTTTTTTAAAAACTTTACAAAACATAGTACAATTAGTATAAAAGATAAAAAAAAACAAGGCTTAAACGCGTTTTAGTATGCTTAATGAAATAATAATGCAATTTGCAATGCTAAAATTAAGTGATTACTTTAAGTTAAAACTTTTATTGCCATAATTGTTCATACTATTCACGTTAATATTCTTTTAAGTTTTTTTTTGGCCCAAGGATTAGGCTTACATATTTATAAAACTAAAAAATTCTAATGTAAGTAAAAAATAACAAATCACTGTAACTAAAAGAAAATTTAATAAACATTAAGTTTTATTACAGAAAAACTAAATAAAACTGTAGTTTATACATTATCTTATGAAATACTTTGGTAAATGGTATAGCTATAAAAACTTTTTAAAAAGATAAAAGATTGGTCACTTTGAACTTTAAACTAAAATTTTGATGTACGTTTTGAATGTGATCTTTTTGAAAAATGACTATAACTTAAACAAAAGCTAATTATTAACAAAATTTTGATATACAAAGGTTTTACAACATGTCTCGTAAAACAATTAATTTTTGAGAGTATCCAAATTATCAAACGTTATATAATTAATTATTGCTTTCAATTTTCTAAGTTAGGAAATCTATTTGATAAAACAACAAAAAATTTAATGATTTTAACAAAAGTAACATCAAAATGTTTTTTTTTTGTTACAAAGCTAGTAAAAAAACTAAGATTATTAAGATATATAAAATAGAATTTTACTATAAAGTAATTTTAGCTAGTTTTAGTTTTCTATTCGACAGATTCTTCGAAAATTTTGTTAAAAATTAAATAAAACTTAAGCTAAAACTAAAGATTTAATTTAAACTAAAACTTTTTGTTTAAATGACTACAATGATTTTAAAATTTCTACAATCAGTACCAAATGTCATTTTAATCGTAAAAAGTTATTAGATATTAAATGTTCGTAATCTTATAAACTAACATTATAATTAAAATGTAGTTAATAAGCTTAAAAAAGCAACCGAAACAATAAGATTTAAAACAAAAGCTCTAAAAATTGTAAGATTTTGTTTTAGATAACACAAAATTATTTAAAATTATTTTGTTTCACATGGATTTCACCTTGCTTTAAAATTTGTTCTATCTACGTGTCATTCATAGAACTATTGATTAACTAATGTAAGATTTTAAATCTATTTTATAAAACCAAATTATTGTTGTTAGTTAAACATGACGTCACTAGAAGTTAGAAACAATTGAAATAGTGTTTCATAAAAGATATTAAAATTTCACAGTTGATTGATATTTGTGCTACTATTGTATATTAGCACACTAATAACAGGTAATTAAAAATATTTTCAAACTAATTGCACGATATTATTTTTTACCTTCTTAGAAAATGTCAAAAATAAATTAAGTATTTCTTATATTAGATTCTTCCTAACTAACTGTGTACCAAAAGCTCTATATCTTTGTTTAATATTTTTTAAACTTAATAAATTTATTCGATGTTATTTCGAGTCAGTATGTATAATTATATTTGTAAAGCTCGTTTTAAGTTAAACCTAATTTAGTTTATAATAAAGTGATTTAAATATTAACTCTATAAATACAATACGAAAAAAAAACACCACAACTCAAAAGAAAATATTTAGATTCGAAACTTTAGTTTGAATTAAGTCTTCTGTTTCTAAAATGATTTATCAGCTCTTTTAAAATTATTAGTAAAAAACATTCTTTAAATAAAAATAGCACAATGAATAAATTAGTTTATAGATAAAAAGGTAACGTCCATTTTAATAATACACTGTTAATTTCAAACTTATTTAGAAAGTTTCAAAACTTACAAAACGGTTTCGTTTTCAAAAACTTTTACTACTACAATAAACGATTTAAAAGCTTTTTTAATATTTTAACTACTATTCAAAATAACAACAGGTTTAATAAAGTTTATAATGGTACATTATTATTCTAATTTCAACTATTGTAGAAATTCTAAAAGTAGTTCAAAAGTAGTTTATAAGGCTACTGAGCACGTTATCTTATTATAATTACAAAAATTTTACTAAAGTTTAATTATACTACTGAAGTTAGAAAATATATTTTTATCAAAACTTATAAATGTTATACAAGCACAAATACACAGCACAAAAATCCAAATAACTTTACTCTATTTTTATCAGTGGATGAAAAGCAATGAACAAAACTGTTTATTTGTAAGAGTATTATGCAACTAATTAGTTCTAATTTTTCAGCTGCAAAACCATAAGTATTTTTTACCTCGAATCCTATGTTGACACCTTAAGGCAAAAACAAGATAACCACATTTATTAAAGCATTGTTATATACCAATTCAAATACTCTTGCGACATTAGCTTTAGATAAGGGTCAAAGAACATATTCCTGCTTGCATTGGTAAGATTTTAACTTTAACTGAAAAATAAAAATAAAAGAAATCTAGTAAAAATACGAATGCAACTAAAAGAACTGTTATTGCGGAACATTTGGTAAATAATCAGAATTTCAGTTTAAAGAGATTTCAAATAATTAGAAGTTTTATAAAGTTTTTGATTTAGTCAAATAGAAGCTATATGTATTTTTAATAAAACACCTATCCATAGTAGGCTAAACAAAATTTGACTTCAACGTTGCTTACTTTACTAACTTTTCTATGCGGTGTTTATATATTTGGACTTAATCAGCACTAATATTAGTACTTTTATTAGTAGTTGAGTTTGTAAGTATTACTTTTTTATTTATGATGATTGCTATTGTTACTATATAAGTTAAATTTATAGTTTATTTATTGCTACGTGTCCATTGATAAAAATATCAAAAATATATCTTGATATTTGCTAGCAGTGTTTTTTGTATATTGTGTAAATAAAATTCGAGTTTTAATGTTTGTTTTGTTGAAACTTATACTTTTGTAAATAAAAAAAATAAGTAACTGAGTACTAAAACTGCGTAAAAATAAGAGAAATTTTATAAACACAAAATGCAATATATCTAAGATAGATTATTAAAAAAATATAATTTTATACAGACTTATTGTGAACTAATTTAGAGAACAGGACACAATAATTAACTGTAATGTAAAGGAGAAATAAGTTTAATGAAATCTACTAAAATCTTTTGAAAATAAACTATTAGTCAAAATTTTACATCAAACATTTCAAAAAAGTATAACTATATAAAGACTTATTGAGGGCTAATTTAGAGAGCAGGACACAATAAAAAGCTGTATTGCAAAGGAGAAATAAGTTAATTAAAATCTATTTAAAATATTTTGAAAACAAACTGTTAGTCAAAATTTACATCAAACATTTCAAAAATGCTGTACTGTTTACATAAGTAACATGTTGTAGTTTCTTATGTTTGCCTATTGATAACGACCGGCAGTTTTTTAATTTGTTTTCACAGTATATAATATTACATTCATATGTTTGGTTTTTCAGCGTAAAAGTGCCTGATGTTACGTGAACAACAAAGCGGGAAAACTTAAGTTCCTCAAAAGTTTAAAAAATTGGTTTGTGCGATTTGGTCCACTTGAAAAATAATTAAATGTAAACCAAATTAATTCAAAGAAGTGCCTGACAAATGATACTTTTTTTAAACTGATTTGTTTATCTGTCATTATAGATTTTTATTATTTTTATTTTTGTTGTTGAACTGCATTGCACATTTAAATATTTTTAATATCAGCAGTTTGTGTTTGAATACTTTTCATCAAACACTTTTGGATTATTTAGAAAACGCTTATAAACAATTTAGTATAATTTGTAAACCATCATTTGCAAAGTTAAGCAGTCTGTTTAATTAAGGTAGTATCTTAGTTTGATAATACTCAATTGTCATAACCTAAGTATTATAAATTTTATACATACTTCTAAAAATGATTTGGATAAATTTGTCCACTATTTTTATCGTTTAATGTTACAAACTATGTTTCTACTTAAAAATAACTGTAAAGATGGTTTTTAAATAATTAAAAGCTTTAAGAAGTTCTCAAAGTTAAAATTTCAGACAAACAGACTTATTTAAAATAAAAAGTAAAAATAAAATTAAGCAATAAAACTGCATTACGAAATTTCCGTATCTTACCAAAAGCATTTATTACGTCATATATGTCAAAAAATGCGGTTTGTGGTGTGAGATAGGTCAACAAAAAATTTCCACTTGAATAAAGACAAACGTTGAAAAATAAAAACTACGAAAAAATGTTTTGTGTTAACGAAACAACCAAAGTCTGTTCTTTACAGTATTTATGTTTTGGAGTTCAACTGTTTGCTTTTAAAAAGAAAAAAAAAGTTTAACATTAATGAATACAGCTTTAATAGGTTTTTAAACACGAAATCACAAAAGTAATTTGTTTTTAAAATATGTATTTAAAAACGGATTTGAAAATGGTCGTTAAGCACCAGTAAATTGATAAATAATACTTAACTAAAGTAGTTTTTGGGTGTTACAAATAAACACAAGTTTTCTTTAAAAAAAAATTAAACCACACACGTCTGTTCTTTACAACTCAAATCTGAATTGATTCTTAGAAAAAATAATTATTTCGAAAAAGAAAATCCTTATAAAAGGGATTTTGACCTACATTGGGAATTTTTTTCTTTGAAATATTAGTTTTCTTCCGACAGAAGGCATCAGTAAATGTTTAACATCAACTTATTGTTCAATAGATATCAATAAACTGATTATTTTTAAATTACTTCATTTAAAAGCATTTAATTATATCCCCATCAACAACCAATTTTCGTATTATTCTACCTCCCAGGAAGTAAAATATATGTGCCACCTAAGTTACATGTAATTATTGGCTTCCGTATTTAATCAACCGTTTAACCATATGTTTGTTTTCATGGTATTTTAGTTTTCACATAAAGACTATATTTTTTTAGTAAAAGTATGTTTGTTAAGTCTGATTCAGTCTTTAAAACAATAAAATAAATTTAATACTTTTTATCAAAACGATTGTTATATTAAATATCTTTCAAAGTAAAACTATTTAACTTATTTCATATTAGTTTAAAATTTTATTAAACAAACAACTTTTTTTCTTTTTAAGTTTAAAATAAAAACAAATTTTATAAAATGTACATTAATTGTAAATAACTTAATCCTTAACTTTTGATTTTATATAATGTCTTTTATTTTCATTGAAATAATAAACTTTCAAGGTATCTTATGTAAAATTTTAGATATATAAAAATATTTAAATTCTTCATAATTAATATATGCATTTAAGTTTCGAAATTTTTAACTTTATAAGAAAATATTATATTTTATTTTAAGAAATTTTTTATTTATAAATACCTATTAAAAGATATAAAAATATATTATAAGATGAAAAGCATTTTAACAATTGTTTTGAGTCAATTAAAATATTAAAATATCCGTTAAATTATATTTACCTGTGTACTTAATTTATTATCCTAAAAACAAAACAATGCATTAGCCCTTTTAAGTAAGACATCCGATGATTATTTAATCTAAAAGTTAACTAAATTATATTTGATTATTTGGCAACTATACTTATTCTAAACTTATTTGATTAATTAAGTTAATACTCAAAAGAGTCTACTTTGATATTTATATTAGTTTTTAGTTCTAAGATGTTTCTGTTTACAACTAAACATATTTTTGAATTAGCTATTATTTGCTGTAAATAATTTTTTCGATAAGTTAGGTATGAATGTAGGTATTTTTAAAATTGATTAACTTATTTTGAACGTTAATTTTTAATAAAGAACAAACTAAGTTTATATAAAGTTATATAAAATAAATCATATGATTTAATTTATTCGTATATCATAAAAAAAGAGATTCAAACAATAAGTTTACTAACATAAATTTAAGTTTAGAACTAGCAAATAAACATAACATAATGTTCAATAAAATTTTAAGAAAAAACAAATAACGAAGTTACAAATACATTCTTATAAAATACCAATAAATTTATCATATACCTTTAATGATAACTTTCAAAGTAGATCACAAAAGACAATCACATAAAACTAGTCAAATTTAGATGTGTTTTGACATAATCTATGTAAAAAAAGCATCTTCAAAAAAAAAAGAAATTATTTTTAAAATTTAAGCTTGGCATCATAAATTAAAAATTATGAGAAATAAA
>NW_028140177.1:25000-33374 GCF_965202585.1 Thalia democratica | reverse complement strand
GGGAGCCTGAGAACGGTACCACATCCAAGAAGGCAGCAGGCGCGCAATTACCATCCCCGCTCGGGGGAGGTAGTGACGAAAAATAACAATGCAGAACTCGTACGAGGTCCTGAATTGGAATGAGTACACTTTAAACTTTCTTAAACGAGTATCCATGTAAAAGCGTACAATCAAATGAACCATAACTGATTTAATGAGCCATTCGCAGTTTCACTGTACGTGAGCTCGTACTTACACTTGCATGGCTTAATCTTTGAGACAAGCATATGACTACTGGCAGGATCAACCAGATAACTATCCGAGGGCGTTTAAACCCGTTGCTCGACTGAGCGTTTTTACTGTATAAATACAGACCTTTTCTATCACTCGGCTTAAAAGCCTTGCGAACGTTACTGAAAGTCGGCGCCGGCCTTTTGCTGTTTAAAGCGCCAGCCCGCGCGTCGACTGCAGCATGCAGCTTTACAACTGACTGTTCTTTCTCCCGACCAACCGTTTGCCTTCTGCCGGTTAACTCGTCAGCAGCAACACGCCATCTGTCTGCTGCAGTTACCCGCCTCGAGCCGTGCCTGCCTGCGTCGGCTACTCGTCTCGACGACTTCGCAAAGCTATAAGCCTACCGCCGCTGGACGCTTGTAGTTTTTCATACGCTGCTCCAATGCGTTTACATAGCACGTTCGCCGCCGCTGCAATAGCCGCGCCTCGGGTGCTAAACAGTAATGCTTTAAGCCCGCTTTCTCGTCAAGTCGACCGAACGCACAAACACGTCTCTCTCACTAGTGTAAAGTAATGCATACGTGTATGATGCTCAAATGTTGCTGTTGAACTTTTTTTTGCCGATTTTTTTCCGATTTTTTTTCAATTTCTTTTGTTTCTTTTCAATTATTTTAATGTTTTAAGCTTATTTATGCTACGTTTAAATGTTTTAATACTTTTTTATACTTTATTTAATATGTTTAAAAGAAATAAATAAAAAAAAATATGTATAAACTACTTTTTTTAATGTTTTAAATATATATATTTATTATAAATAAACTTTATTTGTATTATTTTTTATTTAAGCGTACTTTTTAAATCTTTATATTTGTTTTATCGTTTTAAGCACATTGCGATAAATATAATAAACAAAAAATTGAATAAAAATAATAATAATAAAAAAAAAAAAAAAAAACATAAGCTTATTTTATATGTTTTATTTTATTTTTATTTAAACTTACTTTTCAAACCTTAATACTCGTTTTTATTTTTTAAGCAGATTGCGATAAATATAATAAACAAACAATTAAATGAAAATAAATTAAAAAAATCAAACATAAGCTTATTTTATATGTTACATTTTATCTTTATTTAAACTTACTTTTAAACCTTTATAGTTGTTTTATTTTTTAAGCACATCGCGATAGATATAATAAACAAACAATGAAATAAAAATAATAATAAAAATAATAATAAATCATAAGCTTATTTTGTATGTTTCATTTTATTTTATTTAAAACTTACAATTTAAACCTTTGTATTTGTTCTTATTCCTTTTAAGCACATCGCGATAAATATAACAAGCAAACAAATAAATAATAATAATAATAAAAAAATCATAAACTTATTTTATATGTTTCTTTTTATTTTTTATTTAAACTTACTTTTTTAACCTTTATAGTTGTTTTTATTTTTTAAGCACATGGCGATAAATATAATAAGCAAACAATTAAATAAAAATAATAACAAATAAATAAAACAATACGGCTAAACTATAAAAAGAAAACTAAATAACTGATAAATACTTGTAAAACAATATTTGAAAAATGTATTTTGAAACACAACACGATTGATTTATAAATAATAATATATTTTTAATTTGTGTAGTTCATTTAAAGTAGTCTCCCTTTTTGCTTCTGGTTTTATTAGAGTTATATATAACAATAAATGGTGTAGTTTATTTAAAGTAGTCTCCCTTTTTGCTTCTGGTTTAATTAAAGTTATATAACACATACTATAGTAAGTTAGATAAACTATAGTAACTTTATAAAACTACTTTACAAAATACATTTGTATAATTTAATAACTTTAAAATAACTATCAAGAATAAAATAGAATAGCTTTAAGTTTAGTATACAATTGGTATGTAAATTGTGTAGTTTATTTGAAAGTAGTCTCCTTATTTGCTTCTGGTTTTACTTGAGTTACATAACGTTAAATAAACATACTTAATAAACGTAACCATCAATACTGTCATTTTAATAAAACTAAGTACAAATACATTGAATTAACATAGAACTTTAAAAAGCCTTCGCTAGTATCTGTTGGTAACAGTAAATAACCTATTATGACTCACAATACAAGTGCGAAATTTATTTTTCATTTGATTTTTCAGGTATTTATTTATTTGTGGAAATAAACTTTTTTATTACATTAGAAACTAATTGAATTTTTCCTATAACTATACCTATTATTATATTTAGTATGCTTAAAAGTAATAAAATGACACGTCGCGATTATATATAAACAAACAATCAAACAAACAAAGAAATAAAAAAAAAAACTATTTTTTTAAACTTATATTTCAACTATATGTCTTATTTTATTTTCATTTAAACTTACTTTAAACCTCTGTATTTGTTATATATATTTCAACACAATACGATTAAACTATAAGACAAACAACAAAATAAAATAATCACATTAATAAATACACTAAGCAAATAGCTAGAATAAATATAAATAGTTCAATATATACAATATATTTCTTCCCATTTTTAAGTTACTTGTTAAACATATTTATTTAAAAATGTTTTCTTTAGAATATAAAACTAACAGTTCTACAAATAAAGAAATTAAAAAGCCAATACACATAACACTAACTTTTCATAAATTAGATATGCAAATATGAACAAAAATAATAACTAAATTCTAAAGCTTTTGTAAACTGTGAACTTATAAACTTATAATAATAATTGCATATTCACTATTCACAATAGCTTTTTATTTAGTACACAACTGGTCTGTAAATTGTGTAGTTTATTGAAAGTATAATCCCGTTTTGCTTCTGGTTTAAATAAAGTTATACAACACATACTAAAGTAAATTAAATAAAGTAATTCACTACTATCGTATTAAATAAAACCAATTTACAAAATACATTAATTTAAATTAAAGTGAACTTTGAACTTATAATAATAATTGCATATTCACTATTCAGAATTTCTTTAAATTTAGTACACAACTGGTCTGTAAATTGTGTTGGTTCTATTCAAGTACTCTCCTTGTTTGTTTTGTTTTAGTTGTATTTATTTTTAGATACTAGCACATTCAATACACATAATAAAGTAAACCAAATAAACTCTATTAATTTAAACTAAGTACAAATACATTAAGTTAATACAAAACTTTAAAAAGCTTTTGCTAGTATCTGTTGGTAACAGTAAATAACTTATTATGACTCACAATACAAAAGTGCAAAATTTATTTTCGTTTGATTTTTCAAGTAGCCACGCTTTTATTTGTTTTTGGACAAAAAGACTTTAAAGTTTTAGTATAAAAGACTAATTGTATTAATTTTAACTCAGAAAATTGTACTCTACAAGATGGTGCCATTATTTTTTCGATATCTCAAACTGGTCAAACCACTTTTTTAGCGCTCTAATTGGTTTAAACAGCAAATAACGTTATCTGATTGGCTTACGTTTTTATTTGCTAATAACTAGAATTTACTTTTCTTTTAAGCGTTAAAGAAATGTAAATAAACGAGTAATAAGTATAAATAGGTCAGAAAGAAAAATAGTACAAAAAAGATGAATTCAAAAAGCAAAAGCCTACGGCACGTGGTATTCCCAAGCGGTCACCCATCTAAGTACTAACCACGCCCGACACTGCTTAACTTCCCAGATCGGACGAGATGGGGTGTACTCAGTGTGGTATGGTCGTAGGCGTTTGAAGGCGTTTACAAGCCTTTATAAACCCTTCGGTTTATTTAAAAAACCTATTTGCACTTGATTTACAATCAATTTGATATTTTAAAATTATTCCTTATAAAATTTTAACCTGAATTAACTTTTTTTTTGTTTTTTTAATCAACAGTTACTCCCAAACTGTACTAAAACTGTATTGTAACTGTACAAAAGTGTTTGTTTAAACAATTGTTATCTATAAATTACCTAAGACCAGGAAAAGTAGAAGTAAAGTTTATTGAATTATTAAATAAATAAAATAAAATCGTAAAATAAAATAATACAATATGTTTACAATTTGTCATTGATCTATCCATTTATGTTATTGCATTACAAATACAAACATTGCATACATTCAAGAGTATTATTCATCAATCTTTTCAATATAATAAGTTTTAAATTTATATTTATTTTTAAATAATTCCTGACATTTTAGATTACCTGAGATTTTTTTTTTAATTAAATTAATTTTAGTAATTAAATACTTGACGTTCTATTTTGTTTAATTTGATAACTCAACCATGTTTATTTTTTTTACTAATTTAAAAGAACTATTAAACTAAAAGACATTACATACAGCTTCTAAAAGTTTTAAACACCTTAAAAAATATTATTATTTTAAAGATATATTAAAGAACTAAACAGATATTACTCCTAAAAAATCTTGTTAATAATATATAAAAAGTACTCAAAGTCAGACTCGGAAATATATATACTGTTGTATATCTTACTTGAAGTTCACTGTAATTGACACTGTATAACAAAATTATAAAAATCAACCTATTTATATAGCAAAATATTTCTTTATCTTTGTCGTGGCGCGGTGGGTCAGTGGTCTTATCAGCTGACTCATAAGCAGAAGGTTGTAAGATCGAATCCCGCTAGTCGTCACGAAACACCACTATCGTTCAATGTTCGGGCTTCAAATTCTTTGAGATTATACTGTACTATTTATCTATCTAACTAATCTATCTAACAAATGTTGTTCAATCTAGGTTGTGGGTACTTGGGTCGAGTAATGCCTTTGACTTACAATCTGTTGTGGATTGACAATATTCCTCTATCTATCAATAAACAAATCTATCTAATAAATGTTGTTCAATCTAGGTTGTGGGTACTTGGGTCGAGTAATGCCTTTGACCTACAATCTGTTGTTGATTGTCAACATTCCTCTATCTATCAATAATGATTATATTCAATAATAAATGTTGATTAATTCAGTTGTAAGAAAACCAGTGCGCTGGTTAGGTTGGGTAAGGCCTTCGACTTACAATCTTGGGGATTATCAACGTTCATCACAAGTACAGTAACGATCTCATTGAATTTCCAGTTGGAACATTGGATTGTAGTGGTGGCCTACTTTGTAGGGTTTTTTTGCCTAGTTTGTTTTTTGCCTAGTAGTGTTTGCCTAGTTTGACAAACTATTGTATATATATTGTATAACTTTATTTGTATTATTTTTTATTTAAATTACTACTTATTATTAAAGAATTAAATTTTCTTAGAAAAAAAAAACTATGTATTTTAAACTAATGCTTATTTTATATGTTTTGTTTTATTTTTATTCAAACTTACTTTAAACCTCTGTATTTTTTATACAATACGATTAAACTATATAACAGAAAAATAATTAAATAATCAAACTATTGAATAAGCAGTTAATTAGTGTGGTTTTTTTATGCTTCTTTCATTTTTAACTTACTTGTTAACCATATTTCTTTTATTAAAGTATAAAACTAACAGTTACTAAAATAAAATAATCATAAAGTCAATACACAAAACACTAACTTTTTATAATTTAAATATGCAAACATGAATATAGTTATGAATCTATTATTTATTCAAATAGAAATTATTCAAAGCTTATAATTATAAAGCTTTTGTATAATGTTTCAATTACAGTGAACTTTAAGTAAGATAAGTTTTTTTTTTTGTATTAACTACAAAATTGGTATTTTAGTTTATTATTAGTAACTAAATACTTATATTTATTATATTTAAAAAAAAAACATCTATACTAACTCTAATTTCAAAGCATATTAAAACATACAAATTTTACCAACTAAATATTTATTTTTATTTTAATTATTATAACTTTCAAACATAAGCTTGTATACCTTATATACCTATATACCTCATATAGTAGGCTTGACATAACATAACATTATTTAATTCTTTTTGTTTGAAATAAACTCATTTAGTTATTAGTAAATTACAACATAAATGTTTATAACAATATAACTAAGATTTAGCTTTTGAGTTAGTAAACTTTGATAGTTTTCTTTTAATAGTTTAATAGTCCTTATTTAAGTTCAAACAAAATTGCTATATATTTAATACACATACAAAAGTAAACTAAGTAAACGTAATTCAATAGTTTCTATTAAGTAAAAGTAATTACAAATACATTAAGTTAATACAAAACTTTAAAAAGCTTTTGCTAGTATCTGATGGTAACAGTAAATAACTTATTATGACTCACAATACAAAAGTGCAAAATTTATTTTCGTTTGATTTTTCAAGTAGCCACGCTTTTATTTGTTTTTGGACAAAAAAACTTTTAAGTTTTAGTATAAAAGACTAATTGTATTAATTTTAACTCAGAAAATTGTACTCTACAAGATGGTGCCATTATTTTTTCGATATCTCAAACTGGTCAAACCACTTTTTTAGCGCTCTAATTGGTTTAAACAGCAAATAACGTTATCTGATTGGCTTACGTTTTTATTTGCTAATAACTAGAATTTACTTTTCTTTTAAGCGTTAAAGAAATGTAAATAAACGAGTAATAAGTATAAATAGGTCAGAAAGAAAAATAGTACAAAAAAGATGAATTCAAAAAGCAAAGGCCTACGGCACGTGGTATTCCCAAGCGGTCACCCATCTAAGTACTAACCACGCCCGACACTGCTTAACTTCCCAGATCGGACGAGATGGGGTGTTGCTCAGTGTGGTATGGTCGTAGGCGTTTGAAAGCGTTTACAAGCCTTTATAAACCCTTCGGTTTGTTTAAAAAACCTATTTGCACTTGATTTACAATCAATTTGATATTTTAAAATTATTCCTTATAAAATTTCAACTTGATGTAAGTATTTTTTTTATTAAAACCTTTTTTTTTTGGTGTTTTAATTACAATTACTCCCTGTAACTTTATTTAAGAACTTTGTTTAAAAGATTGTTAACTATATCTTATATTAAATACTATGATTAGAAGTAAAGTTTATTAAGTGATTAAACTAAATAAAAAATAATGTTAAAATAAACATGTTGTGTTTAGTTTGTTTTACTATTTCTCATTGTTCTATTTATAGATGGTTTGTTTTTACTTCAAGAATATTTATAGTTAGTTTCTAAAGAATATCTCATACTACATCAGATTTTACGATTAACTTAATTTTAGGTATAAAATATTTGACGTTTAATTTAATAACTCAACTATGTTTATGTTATAAAAATAATAGTATATAATACACATACATTATAATATAATAATATGTATAACTAGTTGTTTTACTTTAAAATGAATAATTAAGTGGAAGAATTAAAAGAACTCACATTTTTGAAGAGAGCGTGGAAAACCAGAATAGTCTATTAAAACATTTATTAAATTATCGATAAATATAGAATACAATAGAATTAAACATATAAACGTAACTGTGTTGCTTAGAAACTAAACAAGAATTTTTTTAATAAAAATATAAAATAGTTATTATATAGAATTAAAATAAAATAAAAGTAATATAAATTATATTTTTAAACTAAATAACAATTCACGAGCAATATTAGCGCAATGTCAGAGTATGAGTTTATAATAAAGGAATTGCTTCCTTGATGTTGATACTTACCTTATTCAAATAGAATACATTTTCAGCAATCAGGCTTGTGTTTATCTTAGCGCGCGTAACACAACGTTTGTGGGTTTTGGCACACTTTTGTCGATAGTGGGCGCCCCGCCTTTTAAGTACAGAAATTTCGGGAATTTCGATTTTCGGAATTCTGACTCGACAGATCGTTTTTGTTTGGTCCAGAGACCCCGTAAAAAATTTTTCAGCCCATTTGAAGCATGATGAAAAAATGTTATTTCGACCCCCTTTTTTTAGGGTTACGGGGACATCAACCCATTTTTTGGGAATAAAAAACTCCTAGAAAAGGACCACTTTTCTTCTTTTTTCGAATTTCGACTTTTTATTTTTTTGGAAAATTTTTCTATTTTCTTTGTTTGTTCTATTATAATGTCGAAAATATTTTTTTTGAGCTTCGCAACGCATAAGGACTAACGTAAGGTAAGTTTTAAAAGATTTTTTTTTTTCGATAATTTTTTCTATATTTTTTGTTTGGTCCATTACAAAGTCGAAAATATTTTTTACGGCTTCTAAACGCGTGTAGATTAACCTTAGGTAGGTTATTTCGAAATTTAAATCTTTCAATATTAA
>NW_028140177.1:10000-20000 GCF_965202585.1 Thalia democratica | reverse complement strand
CGCAATACGCGTTCAGAATATCGATGCTCAATGTGTCCTGCAATTCACATTACTTCTCGGAGCTAGCTCCGTCCTTCATCGACGCTCGAGCCGAGTGATCCACCGCTAAGAGATCTCTCGTGTTAATCAATCTCAATGCAACCAAAAAATCGTGTTCAAAAAGAAGCGGCCGCGCCAGCACTTGCGTGCTGAATTATTACTCCCGCTGTCAGGAAGCAACGCGACCGAACTATAACAGTTACAGGGCTCGGTCCCTTCGAAGAAGAGACGTCGCTTGAAATCAAATTTCGATTCGTTAATGATCCTTCCGCAGGTTCACCTACGGAAACCTTGTTACGACTTTTACTTCCTCTAAATGATCAAGTTCGATCGTCTTTTCGAACACCGGCGAGTGCGTTGCCGCACGTACCAGGCTCAATCGGAGGACCTCACTAAACCATTCAATCGGTAGTAGCGACGGGCGGTGTGTACAAAGGGCAGGGACGTAATCAACGCAAGCTAATGACTCGCGCTTACTGGGAATTCCTCGTTCAAGGGAAACAATTGCAAGTCCCTATCCCTAGCACGACCGGGGTTCAACGGATTACCCGGACCTTTCGGCCTAGGGAACACACGATGATCCGGTCAGTGTAGCGCGCGTGCGGCCCCGAACATCTAAGGGCATCACAGACCTGTTATTGCTCAATCTCGTGTGGCTAAACGCCACTAGTCCCTCTAAGAAGTTGTCTCCGACCCAATGGGTCGAGCAGCTATTTAGCAAGTAAGAGTCTCGTTCGTTATCGGAATTAACCAGACAAATCGCTCCACCAACTAAGAACGGCCATGCACCACCACCCACAGAATCAAGAAAGAGCTCTCAATCTGTCAATCCTCGCTGTGTCCGGGCCGGGTGAGATTTCCCGTGTTGAGTCAAATTAAGCCGCAGGCTCCACTCCTGGTGGTGCCCTTCCGTCAATTCCTTTAAGTTTCAGCTTTGCAACCATACTTCCCCCGGAACCCAAAGACTTTGGTTTCCCGGAAGCTGCCGGACAGTTCTTAAGTTCGACACTGCCCGATCGCTAGTCGGCATCGTTTAAGGTCAGAACTAGGACGGTATCTGATCGTCTTCGAACCTCTGACTTTCGCTCTTGATTAAAGAAAACATTCTTGGCAAATGCTTTCGCAGTCGTTCGTCTTGCGCCGATCCAAGAATTTCACCTCTAACGGCACAGTACGGATGCCCCCGTCCGTTCCTATTAATCATTACCTCGTGCTCCGAAAACCAACAAAATAGAACCGAGGTCCTATTCCATTATTCCATGCAACATTATACAAGCGTAAAGCCTGCTTTGAACACTCTAATTTTTTCAAGGTAAACTTGCCGGACCACCGCAACACTCAGTTAAGAGCACCGCGAAGGCACCGACCAACAAGAACAACGAGGCCAGTGCTAGCCTTTCGACCGACCAACCTCGCCGTCCCTATATCCAACTACGAGCTTTTCAACCGCAACAACTTAAATATACACTTTTGGAGCTGGAATTACCGCGGCTGCTGGCACCAGACTTGCCCTCCAATGGATACTCGTTAAAAAGTTTAAAGTGTACTCATTCCAATTGCAGGACCTCGTACGAGGTCTGCATTGTTATTTTTCGTCACTACCTCCCCGAGCCGGGAATGGGTAATTTGCGCGCCTGCTGCCTTCCTTGGATGTGGTAGCCGTTTCTCAGGCTCCCTCTCCGGAATCGAACCCTGATTCTCCGTCACCCGTTACAACCTCGGTAGGCCGATACCGTACCGACGATAGTTGATAGGGCAGTTGCTTTAATGAGATGTCGCCAGCACTAGGCCGTGCGATCCGCAAGCTTATCCAGAGTCACCATTGTAACGACCCGAAAGCCGGTTAGTTTTGGTCTGATAAATGCGCGCCTCACGTCAGTTCGGCGCTTTACGCATGTATTAGCTCTAGAATTGCCACAGTTATCCATGTAAAAGCGTACAATCAAATGAACCATAACTGATTTAATGAGCCATTCGCAGTTTCACTGTACGTGAGCTCGTACTTACACTTGCATGGCTTAATCTTTGAGACAAGCATATGACTACTGGCAGGATCAACCAGATAACTATCCGAGGGCGTTTAAACCCGTTGCTCGACTGAGCGTTTTTACTGTATAAATACAGACCTTTTCTATCACTCGGCTTAAAAGCCTTGCGAACGTTACTGAAAGTCGGCGCCGGCCTTTTGCTGTTTAAAGCGCCAGCCCGCGTCGACTGCAGCATGCAGCTTTACAACTGACTGTTCTTTCTCCCGACCAACCGTTTGCCTTCTGCCGGTTAACTCGTCAGCAGCAACACGCCATCTGTCTGCTGCAGTTACCCGCCTCGAGCCGTGCCTGCCTGCGTCGGCTACTCGTCTCGACGACTTCGCAAAGCTATAAGCCTACCGCCGCTGGACGCTTGTAGTTTTTCATACGCTGCTCCAATGCGTTTACATAGCACGTTCGCCGCCGCTGCAATAGCCGCGCCTCGGGTGCTAAACAGTAATGCTTTAAGCCCGCTTTCTCGTCAAGTCGACCGAACGCACAAACACGTCTCTCTCACTAGTGTAAAGTAATGCATACGTGTATGATGCTCAAATGTTGCTGTTGAACTTTTTTTGCCGATTTTTTCCGATTTTTTTCAATTTCTTTGTTTCTTTTCAATTATTTTAATGTTTTAAGCTTATTTATGCTACGTTTAAATGTTTTAATACTTTTTTATACTTTATTTAATATGTTTAAAAGAAATAAATAAAAAAAAATATGTATAAACTACTTTTTTTAATGTTTTAAATATATATATTTATTATAAATAAACTTTATTTGTATTATTTTTTATTTAAGCGTACTTTTTAAATCTTTATATTTGTTTTATCGTTTTAAGCACATTGCGATAAATATAATAAACAAAAAATTGAATAAAAATAATAATAATAAAAAAAAAAAAAAAAAAAACATAAGCTTATTTTATATGTTTTATTTTATTTTTATTTAAACTTACTTTTCAAACCTTAATACTCGTTTTATTTTTTTAAGCAGATTGCGATAAATATAATAAACAAACAATTAAATGAAAATAAATTAAAAAAATCAAACATAAGCTTATTTTATATGTTACATTTTATCTTTATTTAAACTTACTTTTTAAACCTTTATAGTTGTTTTATTTTTTAAGCACATCGCGATAGATATAATAAACAAACAATGAAATAAAAATAATAATAAAAATAATAATAAATCATAAGCTTATTTTGTATGTTTCATTTTATTTTATTTAAAACTTACAATTTAAACCTTTGTATTTGTTCTATTCTTTTAAGCACATCGCGATAAATATAACAAGCAAACAATTAAATAATAATAATAAAAAAAATCATAAACTTATTTTATATGTTTCATTTTATTTTTATTTAAACTTACTTTTTTAACCTTTATAGTTGTTTTATTTTTTAAGCACATGGCGATAAATATAATAAGCAAACAATTAAATAAAAATAATAACAAATAAATAAAACAATACGGCTAAACTATAAAAAGAAAACTAAATAACTGATAAATACTTGTAAAACAATATTTGAAAAATGTATTTTGAAACACAACACGATTGATTTATAAATAATAATATATTTTTAATTTGTGTAGTTCATTTAAAGTAGTCTCCCTTTTTGCTTCTGGTTTTATTAGAGTTATATATAACAATAAATGGTGTAGTTTATTTAAAGTAGTCTCCCTTTTTGCTTCTGGTTTAATTAAAGTTATATAACACATACTATAGTAAGTTAGATAAACTATAGTAACTTTATAAAACTACTTTACAAAATACATTTGTATAATTTAATAACTTTAAAATAACTATCAAGAATAAAATAGAATAGCTTTAAGTTTAGTATACAATTGGTATGTAAATTGTGTAGTTTATTGAAAGTAGTCTCCTTATTTGCTTCTGGTTTTACTTGAGTTACATAACGTTAAATAAACATACTTAATAAACGTAACCATCAATACTGTCATTTTAATAAAACTAAGTACAAATACATTGAATTAACATAGAACTTTAAAAAGCCTTCGCTAGTATCTGTTGGTAACAGTAAATAACCTATTATGACTCACAATACAAGTGCGAAATTTATTTTTCATTTGATTTTTCAGGTATTTATTTATTTGTGGAAATAAACTTTTTTATTACATTAGAAACTAATTGAATTTTTCCTATAACTATACCTATTATTATATTTAGTATGCTTAAAAGTAATAAAATGACACGTCGCGATTATATAATAAACAAACAATCAAACAAACAAAGAAATAAAAAAAAAAACTATTTTTTTAAACTTATATTTCAACTATATGTCTTATTTTATTTTCATTTAAACTTACTTTAAACCTCTGTATTTGTTATATATATTTCAACACAATACGATTAAACTATAAGACAAACAACAAAATAAAATAATCACATTAATAAATACACTAAGCAAATAGCTAGAATAAATATAAATAGTTCAATATATACAATATATTTCTTCCATTTTTAAGTTACTTGTTAAACATATTTATTTAAAAATGTTTCTTTAGAATATAAAACTAACAGTTCTACAAATAAAGAAATTAAAAAGCCAATACACATAACACTAACTTTTCATAAATTAGATATGCAAATATGAACAAAATAATAACTAAATTCTAAAGCTTTTGTAAACTGTGAACTTATAAACTTATAATAATAATTGCATATTCACTATTCACAATAGCTTTTTATTTAGTACACAACTGGTCTGTAAATTGTGTAGTTTATTGAAAGTATAATCCCGTTTTGCTTCTGGTTTAAATAAAGTTATACAACACATACTAAAGTAAATTAAATAAAGTAATTCACTACTATCGTATTAAATAAAACCAATTTACAAAATACATTAATTTAAATTAAAGTGAACTTTGAACTTATAATAATAATTGCATATTCACTATTCAGAATTTCTTTAAATTTAGTACACAACTGGTCTGTAAATTGTGTTGGTTCTATTCAAGTACTCTCCTTGTTTGTTTTGTTTTAGTTGTATTTATTTTTAGATACTAGCACATTCAATACACATAATAAAGTAAACCAAATAAACTCTATTAATTTAAACTAAGTACAAATACATTAAGTTAATACAAAACTTTAAAAAGCTTTTGCTAGTATCTGTTGGTAACAGTAAATAACTTATTATGACTCACAATACAAAAGTGCAAAATTTATTTTCGTTTGATTTTTCAAGTAGCCACGCTTTTATTTGTTTTTGGACAAAAAGACTTTAAAGTTTTAGTATAAAAGACTAATTGTATTAATTTTAACTCAGAAAATTGTACTCTACAAGATGGTGCCATTATTTTTTCGATATCTCAAACTGGTCAAACCACTTTTTTAGCGCTCTAATTGGTTTAAACAGCAAATAACGTTATCTGATTGGCTTACGTTTTTATTTGCTAATAACTAGAATTTACTTTTCTTTTAAGCGTTAAAGAAATGTAAATAAACGAGTAATAAGTATAAATAGGTCAGAAAGAAAAATAGTACAAAAAAGATGAATTCAAAAAGCAAAAGCCTACGGCACGTGGTATTCCCAAGCGGTCACCCATCTAAGTACTAACCACGCCCGACACTGCTTAACTTCCCAGATCGGACGAGATGGGGTGTACTCAGTGTGGTATGGTCGTAGGCGTTTGAAGGCGTTTACAAGCCTTTATAAACCCTTCGGTTTATTTAAAAAACCTATTTGCACTTGATTTACAATCAATTTGATATTTTAAAATTATTCCTTATAAAATTTTAACCTGAATTAACTTTTTTTTTGTTTTTTTAATCAACAGTTACTCCCAAACTGTACTAAAACTGTATTGTAACTGTACAAAAGTGTTTGTTTAAACAATTGTTATCTATAAATTACCTAAGACCAGGAAAAGTAGAAGTAAAGTTTATTGAATTATTAAATAAATAAAATAAAATCGTAAAATAAAATAATACAATATGTTTACAATTTGTCATTGATCTATCCATTTATGTTATTGCATTACAAATACAAACATTGCATACATTCAAGAGTATTATTCATCAATCTTTTCAATATAATAAGTTTTAAATTTATATTTATTTTTAAATAATTCCTGACATTTTAGATTACCTGAGATTTTTTTTTTAATTAAATTAATTTTAGTAATTAAATACTTGACGTTCTATTTTGTTTAATTTGATAACTCAACCATGTTTATTTTTTTTACTAATTTAAAAGAACTATTAAACTAAAAGACATTACATACAGCTTCTAAAAGTTTTAAACACCTTAAAAAATATTATTATTTTAAAGATATATTAAAGAACTAAACAGATATTACTCCTAAAAAATCTTGTTAATAATATATAAAAAGTACTCAAAGTCAGACTCGGAAATATATATACTGTTGTATATCTTACTTGAAGTTCACTGTAATTGACACTGTATAACAAAATTATAAAAATCAACCTATTTATATAGCAAAATATTTCTTTATCTTTGTCGTGGCGCGGTGGGTCAGTGGTCTTATCAGCTGACTCATAAGCAGAAGGTTGTAAGATCGAATCCCGCTAGTCGTCACGAAACACCACTATCGTTCAATGTTCGGGCTTCAAATTCTTTGAGATTATACTGTACTATTTATCTATCTAACTAATCTATCTAACAAATGTTGTTCAATCTAGGTTGTGGGTACTTGGGTCGAGTAATGCCTTTGACTTACAATCTGTTGTGGATTGACAATATTCCTCTATCTATCAATAAACAAATCTATCTAATAAATGTTGTTCAATCTAGGTTGTGGGTACTTGGGTCGAGTAATGCCTTTGACCTACAATCTGTTGTTGATTGTCAACATTCCTCTATCTATCAATAATGATTATATTCAATAATAAATGTTGATTAATTCAGTTGTAAGAAAACCAGTGCGCTGGTTAGGTTGGGTAAGGCCTTCGACTTACAATCTTGGGGATTATCAACGTTCATCACAAGTACAGTAACGATCTCATTGAATTTCCAGTTGGAACATTGGATTGTAGTGGTGGCCTACTTTGTAGGTTTTTTGCCTAGTTTGTTTTTTGCCTAGTAGTGTTTGCCTAGTTTGACAAACTATTGTATATATATTGTATAACTTTATTTGTATTATTTTTTATTTAAATTACTACTTATTATTAAAGAATTAAATTTTCTTAGAAAAAAAAACTATGTATTTTAACTAATGCTTATTTTATATGTTTTGTTTTATTTTTATTCAAACTTACTTTAAACCTCTGTATTTTTTATACAATACGATTAAACTATATAACAGAAAAATAATTAAATAATCAAACTATTGAATAAGCAGTTAATTAGTGTGTTTTTTTATGCTTCTTTCATTTTTAACTTACTTGTTAACCATATTTCTTTTATTAAAGTATAAAACTAACAGTTACTAAAATAAAATAATCATAAAGTCAATACACAAAACACTAACTTTTTATAATTTAAATATGCAAACATGAATATAGTTATGAATCTATTATTTATTCAAATAGAATTATTCAAAGCTTATAATTATAAAGCTTTTGTATAATGTTTCAATTACAGTGAACTTTAAGTAAGATAAGTTTTTTTTTTTGTATTAACTACAAAATTGGTATTTTAGTTTATTATTAGTAACTAAATACTTATATTTATTATATTTAAAAAAAAACATCTATACTAACTCTAATTTCAAAGCATATTAAAACATACAAATTTTACCAACTAAATATTTATTTTTATTTTAATTATTATAACTTTCAAACATAAGCTTGTATACCTTATATACCTATATACCTCATATAGTAGGCTTGACATAACATAACATTATTTAATTCTTTTTGTTTGAAATAAACTCATTTAGTTATTAGTAAATTACAACATAAATGTTTATAACAATATAACTAAGATTTAGCTTTTGAGTTAGTAAACTTTGATAGTTTTCTTTTAATAGTTTAATAGTCCTTATTTAAGTTCAAACAAAATTGCTATATATTTAATACACATACAAAAGTAAACTAAGTAAACGTAATTCAATAGTTTCTATTAAGTAAAAGTAATTACAAATACATTAAGTTAATACAAAACTTTAAAAAGCTTTTGCTAGTATCTGTTGGTAACAGTAAATAACTTATTATGACTCACAATACAAAAGTGCAAAATTTATTTTCGTTTGATTTTTCAAGTAGCCACGCTTTTATTTGTTTTTGGACAAAAAAACTTTTAAGTTTTAGTATAAAAGACTAATTGTATTAATTTTAACTCAGAAAATTGTACTCTACAAGATGGTGCCATTATTTTTTCGATATCTCAAACTGGTCAAACCACTTTTTTAGCGCTCTAATTGGTTTAAACAGCAAATAACGTTATCTGATTGGCTTACGTTTTTATTTGCTAATAACTAGAATTTACTTTTCTTTTAAGCGTTAAAGAAATGTAAATAAACGAGTAATAAGTATAAATAGGTCAGAAAGAAAAATAGTACAAAAAAGATGAATTCAAAAAGCAAAGGCCTACGGCACGTGGTATTCCCAAGCGGTCACCCATCTAAGTACTAACCACGCCCGACACTGCTTAACTTCCCAGATCGGACGAGATGGGGTGTGCTCAGTGTGGTATGGTCGTAGGCGTTTGAAAGCGTTTACAAGCCTTTATAAACCCTTCGGTTTGTTTAAAAAACCTATTTGCACTTGATTTACAATCAATTTGATATTTTAAAATTATTCCTTATAAAATTTCAACTTGATGTAAGTATTTTTTTTATTAAAACCTTTTTTTTTGGTGTTTTAATTACAATTACTCCCTGTAACTTTATTTAAGACTTTGTTTAAAAGATTGTTAACTATATTCTATATTAAATACTATGATTAGAAGTAAAGTTTATTAAGTGATTAAACTAAATAAAAAATAATGTTAAAATAAACATGTTGTGTTTAGTTTGTTTTACTATTTCTCATTGTTCTATTTATAGATGGTTTTGTTTTACTTCAAGAATATTTATAGTTAGTTTCTAAAGAATATCTCATACTACATCAGATTTTACGATTAACTTAATTTTAGGTAATAAAATATTTGACGTTTAATTTAATAACTCAACTATGTTTATGTTATAAAATAATAGTATATAATACACATACATTATAATATAATAATATGTATAACTAGTTGTTTTACTTTAAAATGAATAATTAAGTGGAAGAATTAAAAGAACTCACATTTTTGAAGAGAGCGTGGAAAACCAGAATAGTCTATTAAAACATTTATTAAATTATCGATAAATATAGAATACAATAGAATTAAACATATAAACGTAACTGTGGTTGCTTAGAAACTAAACAAGAATTTTTTTAATAAAAATATAAAATAGTTATTATATAGAATTAAAATAAAATAAAAGTAATATAAATTATATTTTTAAACTAAATAACAATTCACGAGCAATATTAGCGCAATGTCAGAGTATGAGTTTATAATAAAGGAATTGCTTCCTTGATGTTGATACTTACCTTATTCAAATAGAATACATTTTCAGCAATCAGGCTTGTGTTTATCTTAGCGCGCGTAACACAACGTTTGTGGGTTTTGGCACACTTTTGTCGATAGTGGGCGCCCCGCCTTTTAAGTACAGAAATTTCGGGAATTTTCGATTTTCGGAATTCTGACTCGACAGATCGTTTTTGTTTGGTCCAGAGACCCCGTAAAAAATTTTTCAGCCCATTTGAAGCATGATGAAAAAATGTTATTTCGACCCCCTTTTTTTAGGGGTTACGGGGACATCAACCCATTTTTTGGGAATAAAAAACTCCTAGAAAAGGACCACTTTTCTTCTTTTTTCGAATTTCGACTTTTTATTTTTTTGGAAAATTTTTCTATTTTCTTTGTTTGTTCTATTATAATGTCGAAAATATTTTTTTTGAGCTTCGCAACGCA
>NW_028140177.1:0-5000 GCF_965202585.1 Thalia democratica | reverse complement strand
CCGAGGCCAGCAGGCTGCTCACGCTTCAGCTGTGAAATCGCCAGACCAGCTGTCTTTGACGACACGCTCCTTAATTAAGAAACGAGTCGCAGGCACTTTCAAACTAATGAAAGGATCGGTGTGTTAAAGACCCTGAGACGGACGTGGCCCCAGGATTACCCGAGGCCGCAATACGCGTTTCAGAATATCGATGCTCAATGTGTCCTGCAATTCACATTACTTCTCGGAGCTAGCTCCGTCCTTCATCGACGCTCGAGCCGAGTGATCCACCGCTAAGAGATCTCTCGTGTTAATCAATCTCAATGCAACCAAAAAATCGTGTTCAAAAAGAAGCGGCCGCGCCAGCACTTGCGTGCTGAATTATTACTCCCGCTGTCAGGAAGCAACGCGACCGAACTATAACAGTTACAGGGCTCGGTCCCTTCGAAGAAGAGACGTCGCTTGAAATCAAATTTCGATTCGTTAATGATCCTTCCGCAGGTTCACCTACGGAAACCTTGTTACGACTTTTACTTCCTCTAAATGATCAAGTTCGATCGTCTTTTCGAACACCGCGAGTGCGTTGCCGCACGTACCAGGCTCAATCGGAGGACCTCACTAAACCATTCAATCGGTAGTAGCGACGGGCGGTGTGTACAAAGGGCAGGGACGTAATCAACGCAAGCTAATGACTCGCGCTTACTGGGAATTCCTCGTTCAAGGAAACAATTGCAAGTCCCTATCCCTAGCACGACCGGGGTTCAACGGATTACCGGACCTTTCGGCCTAGGGAACACACGATGATCCGGTCAGTGTAGCGCGCGTGCGGCCCCGAACATCTAAGGGCATCACAGACCTGTTATTGCTCAATCTCGTGTGGCTAAACGCCACTAGTCCCTCTAAGAAGTTGTCTCCGACCCAATGGGTCGAGCAGCTATTTAGCAAGTAAGAGTCTCGTTCGTTATCGGAATTAACCAGACAAATCGCTCCACCAACTAAGAACGGCCATGCACCACCACCCACAGAATCAAGAAAGAGCTCTCAATCTGTCAATCCTCGCTGTGTCCGGGCCGGGTGAGATTTCCCGTGTTGAGTCAAATTAAGCCGCAGGCTCCACTCCTGGTGGTGCCCTTCCGTCAATTCCTTTAAGTTTCAGCTTTGCAACCATACTTCCCCCGGAACCCAAAGACTTTGGTTTCCCGGAAGCTGCCGGACAGTTCTTAAGTTCGACACTGCCCGATCGCTAGTCGGCATCGTTTAAGGTCAGAACTAGGACGGTATCTGATCGTCTTCGAACCTCTGACTTTCGCTCTTGATTAAAGAAAACATTCTTGGCAAATGCTTTCGCAGTCGTTCGTCTTGCGCCGATCCAAGAATTTCACCTCTAACGGCACAGTACGGATGCCCCCGTCCGTTCCTATTAATCATTACCTCGTGCTCCGAAAACCAACAAAATAGAACCGAGGTCCTATTCCATTATTCCATGCAACATTATACAAGCGTAAAGCCTGCTTTGAACACTCTAATTTTTTCAAGGTAAACTTGCCGGACCACCGCAACACTCAGTTAAGAGCACCGCGAAGGCACCGACCAACAAGAACAACGAGGCCAGTGCTAGCCTTTCGACCGACCAACCTCGCCGTCCCTATATCCAACTACGAGCTTTTCAACCGCAACAACTTAAATATACACTTTTGGAGCTGGAATTACCGCGGCTGCTGGCACCAGACTTGCCCTCCAATGGATACTCGTTAAAAGTTTAAAGTGTACTCATTCCAATTGCAGGACCTCGTACGAGGTCTGCATTGTTATTTTTCGTCACTACCTCCCCGAGCCGGGAATGGGTAATTTGCGCGCCCTGCTGCCTTCCTTGGATGTGGTAGCCGTTTCTCAGGCTCCCTCTCCGGAATCGAACCCTGATTCTCCGTCACCCGTTACAACCTCGGTAGGCCGATACCGTACCGACGATAGTTGATAGGGCAGTTGCTTTAATGAGATGTCGCCAGCACTAGGCCGTGCGATCCGCAAGCTTATCCAGAGTCACCATTGTAACGACCCGAAAGCCGGTTAGTTTTGGTCTGATAAATGCGCGCCTCACGTCAGTTCGGCGCTTTACGCATGTATTAGCTCTAGAATTGCCACAGTTATCCATGTAAAAGCGTACAATCAAATGAACCATAACTGATTTAATGAGCCATTCGCAGTTTCACTGTACGTGAGCTCGTACTTACACTTGCATGGCTTAATCTTTGAGACAAGCATATGACTACTGGCAGGATCAACCAGATAACTATCCGAGGGCGTTTTAAAACCCGTTGCTCGACTGAGCGTTTTTACTGTATAAATACAGACCTTTTCTATCACTCGGCTTAAAAGCCTTGCACGTTACTGAAAGTCGGCGCCGGCCTTTTGCTGTTTAAAGCGCCAGCCCGCGTCGACTGCAGCATGCAGCTTTACAACTGACTGTTCTTTCTCCCGACCAACCGTTTGCCTTCTGCCGGTTAACTCGTCAGCAGCAACACGCCATCTGTCTGCTGCAGTTACCCGCCTCGAGCCGTGCCTGCCTGCGTCGGCTACTCGTCTCGACGACTTCGCAAAGCTATAAGCCTACCGCCGCTGGACGCTTGTAGTTTTTCATACGCTGCTCCAATGCGTTTACATAGCACGTTCGCCGCCGCTGCAATAGCCGCGCCTCGGGTGCTAAACAGTAATGCTTTAAGCCCGCTTTCTCGTCAAGTCGACCGAACGCACAAACACGTCTCTCTCACTAGTGTAAAGTAATGCATACGTGTATGATGCTCAAATGTTGCTGTTGAACTTTTTTTGCCGATTTTTTCCGATTTTTTTCAATTTCTTTGTTTCTTTTCAATTATTTTAATGTTTTAAGCTTATTTATGCTACGTTTAAATGTTTTAATACTTTTTTATACTTTATTTAATATGTTTAAAAGAAATAAATAAAAAAAAATATGTATAAACTACTTTTTTTAATGTTTTAAATATATATATTTATTATAAATAAACTTTATTTGTATTATTTTTTATTTAAGCGTACTTTTTTAAATCTTTATATTTGTTTTATCGTTTTAAGCACATTGCGATAAATATAATAAACAAAAAATTGAATAAAAATAATAATAATAAAAAAAAAAAAAAAAAAAAACATAAGCTTATTTTATATGTTTTATTTTATTTTTATTTAAACTTACTTTTCAAACCTTAATACTCGTTTTATTTTTTTAAGCAGATTGCGATAAATATAATAAACAAACAATTAAATGAAAATAAATTAAAAAAATCAAACATAAGCTTATTTTATATGTTACATTTTATCTTTATTTAAACTTACTTTTTAAACCTTTATAGTTGTTTTATTTTTTAAGCACATCGCGATAGATATAATAAACAAACAATGAAATAAAAATAATAATAAAAATAATAATAAATCATAAGCTTATTTTGTATGTTTCATTTTATTTTATTTAAAACTTACAATTTAAACCTTTGTATTTGTTCTATTCTTTTAAGCACATCGCGATAAATATAACAAGCAAACAATTAAATAATAATAATAATAAAAAAATCATAAACTTATTTTATATGTTTCATTTTATTTTTATTTAAACTTACTTTTTTAACCTTTATAGTTGTTTTATTTTTTAAGCACATGGCGATAAATATAATAAGCAAACAATTAAATAAAAATAATAACAAATAAATAAAACAATACGGCTAAACTATAAAAAGAAAACTAAATAACTGATAAATACTTGTAAAACAATATTTGAAAAATGTATTTTGAAACACAACACGATTGATTTATAAATAATAATATATTTTTAATTTGTGTAGTTCATTTAAAGTAGTCTCCCTTTTTGCTTCTGGTTTTATTAGAGTTATATATAACAATAAATGGTGTAGTTTATTTAAAGTAGTCTCCCTTTTTGCTTCTGGTTTAATTAAAGTTATATAACACATACTATAGTAAGTTAGATAAACTATAGTAACTTTATAAAACTACTTTACAAAATACATTTGTATAATTTAATAACTTTAAAATAACTATCAAGAATAAAATAGAATAGCTTTAAGTTTAGTATACAATTGGTATGTAAATTGTGTAGTTTATTGAAAGTAGTCTCCTTATTTGCTTCTGGTTTTACTTGAGTTACATAACGTTAAATAAACATACTTAATAAACGTAACCATCAATACTGTCATTTTAATAAAACTAAGTACAAATACATTGAATTAACATAGAACTTTAAAAAGCCTTCGCTAGTATCTGTTGGTAACAGTAAATAACCTATTATGACTCACAATACAAGTGCGAAATTTATTTTTCATTTGATTTTTCAGGTATTTATTTATTTGTGGAAATAAACTTTTTATTACATTAGAAACTAATTGAATTTTTCCTATAACTATACCTATTATTATATTAGTATGCTTAAAAGTAATAAAATGACACGTCGCGATTATATAATAAACAAACAATCAAACAAACAAAGAAATAAAAAAAAAAACTATTTTTTTAAACTTATATTTCAACTATATGTCTTATTTTATTTTCATTTAAACTTACTTTAAACCTCTGTATTTGTTATATATATTTCAACACAATACGATTAAACTATAAGACAAACAACAAAATAAAATAATCACATTAATAAATACACTAAGCAAATAGCTAGAATAAATATAAATAGTTCAATATATACAATATATTTCTTCCATTTTTAAGTTACTTGTTAAACATATTTATTTAAAAATGTTTCTTTAGAATATAAAACTAACAGTTCTACAAATAAAGAAATTAAAAAGCCAATACACATAACACTAACTTTTCATAAATTAGATATGCAAATATGAACAAAATAATAACTAAATTCTAAAGCTTTTGTAAACTGTGAACTTATAAACTTATAATAATAATTGCATATTCACTATTCACAATAGCTTTTTATTTAGTACACAACTGGTCTGTAAATTGTGTAGTTTATTGAAAGTATATCCCGTTTT
>NW_028140176.1:0-33398 GCF_965202585.1 Thalia democratica | reverse complement strand
TTGTATTTTCATTTGTTCATAGTGTTTTACTCTTCAAAAATCTTTAACATTCACATTAATCAGCACATTTAGCTAAAACCAATACAAGGCTCCCACTTCCCTACAAATCTTTAAAAGTTTGCAATATTCTGAAAACCCCTAGAAAAAATCGAAAAATATAAGAAAATTCCTGTAGTAAAAGTTTTTCTGGTTAATTATTAAGGTTCAAAAGCCAAAACAGTGACAGAAAAACGCACAAATGTAGTTTAAACTATTTTTTAAATCTTAATATTTGGGTAAAAAACTTTGACTCCATTGCGCCACCTAGCGGATTTTTTTCTTTTTCATGTTAAATACAATTTATTTAAAATTTTGCTAATTTAACTAAAATTAAGCTCAAAACCTTCGAACTTTCGTAAATTTCTTATTAAGGTTGTGCTTATAAACGGTTGATGACATATTTTACTATACGTACCTTGAAAACATGTTTGTTTAATTTAAATTCGTTGTTATTTTGATATGAGTATGCTAGATTTAAAAAAAATTCCTTATTCTTTTTAATTTTAGTGGGAAACTTGCTAATATTTTAGGAAACAATAATTTTTTAGTGGTAAGTTGTCATCAAGCTTTTTTATAATATTTTGTATAAAATTGTGGATGGGCAAAAATAATCAAGTGTGTTCTACTATTTAATTTAATCATAGCCTTTTGTTTATTTCTATTATTTTTAGATAAACTAAAAAACCTTGAGTTTAAGAAAAACATTGGAATACAAATAAATTTTCTTTTGGCCAAACTTTAACATTTAAAACCATCACAATACTCATAGTGATGTACTAACAAAGTGAGTAAATTTAATTTTGTTGTAACAATATTTTAAATATTTAATTAATTATGTAATAAACTATATCACATCCTAAAAAACATTCTTAGCTTATGTTCATTAGTCTTTAAACCAAGTTTAAAGTTTTTTTGTTAAATTTTACTTTTTACTTGTAATGACCACACTAATTTTTATGTTAAATGAAAAATTATAATGATATATTTATTTAAAATTAACAATAATGATAATTTTTACCAGCAATATTTTAAACATTCTGTTGAGTTAAAAGCATTACTAGATTCTATTCCAGTTATTAGGTCAAAAATGAACATGAATTATAAACTACATCACTTATAAACATCACTGAATGAGTTTAATTCAATTTAGATAATATTGTCAGAACTATAACATATTTACCTTGCTACTGCCCTAAGTGAGCAGTTAGAGACCTTCCTGGGTTGAGGTCCAGTTGTTGTGTGATTACAGATGATTCATGTACATCATTGCTCAAAATTTCCTCAAGATCCTTGCACATTCTAAAGTTGTCAAAACCTGTCAACACATATAAGATGTAGAAAATATAACAAGTTATAATAAACACTTGTAACCTTAAAACTTCAATCTTTAAATTACTTATATAAACATAAAATATGTTAAAGCAATAAAAGAGACAAACAATTTTGTTTTTTTAATGCTTTTGCTAATCTATGACAGGCTTTTAAAGCATTGAAGCCAATATATTCTGAGTGACTAAAAACTTATCAATTAGCCTCATGTTAAATTAAAAACAATAAATAGTGAAAAAATTATGTTAATCAAGTAGTAATATTTAATTACTTAAGAAAAATAAAGACTTGTTATAACAAAGTACACAAAAAAAAATTACCAAATGTATTAACATGGTATTAATACCAGTCTGGATATTTCTAAAAATATTTCTAATGCAACCACATAATTTAAATTTCCTAAACATAATGATTATTTATACAAGTTATATTAATTACTTGTGAAAAAAAAAAACTTTTGTTTTTGGATGTCACATACTTGAAAATTTAAATAGATAATGTAGTTTACATAAACCAATCATAAATAATAAGGGGGACTTTATTATCTTACACTATCTTATTAAAACAAAAAGTTGTTTCACTCTTCAAAAAACTTTTTATTAGAAACACTTGCAAACTTATAACAAATAAAAACTAGCTGTGAGAACTAAAAAAAGCCAACTCATGCAATAATTGGTAGAATACTTACCAAGTCAGAGCTAGTCTCAAAAGGAAACAATCAAAATATAATATGATGAAAAAAAAAAAATACTAAGTACATTCCACCCACTATTAATGAATGTTTGTTTAAATATGGTGACAAATAATTGGAAGAGTATTTACAGAAAAACATATGATGTACTTTTCTATTATAAAACTGATATAGACTAACAAACTATATTAAATTTACTGCATTTCATTAGGCTTGTCAAGTTTGACTTTATTTAATTTCATTTTTGCATTTTAAAATTTGCCACAATGGAACTCTATTTCAAAATAAATTTTTATTTACCATCTGACTTTTAAGTCAAACAATTATTTATTATACCCAATCAAACTTTGCACACAAATAGTTTAGTTATATAATAGTAAATAATACTTAATTTTGCTTTAAAACTTTGTAGGAAATATTTATATTGTCATGATATTTAGAACAGCACAACTTAAATGAAAAACAAGATTATATTTAGGAACATATGTGTTGTATAGGAGCTTTTGACATATTAAATTACAATAAAAACAAAATTTACCTTAACTTTATTATAGCTCCTAGGATTGAACCATGGATTGAACCACTTCACACTTGTTTGGTGGGCAAACATCTGCAATACAATATAGTACAACTTGATGAACAACACAAATTATAATTCAATAACATTTACCTAAACTTTACATTATGTTTTTCCACCAATTAAAAAAAATATATTCATGTAGACCAACAATTTAGTTTTGAAAATAGGGTTAGATATTATGTTGTTTAACCAGACTACTAAGTATTAGGTTGAAGTTTAAGTCACAAATACAAGAAGGAGCATTTATATATTCGTTACTGGTTTAGATATGTTTTGGGGATTGTTTAAACAGTGTTGTTTATTCAACCCTGTACACTTCATTTACATATATAAAGAATTGATCCCAACCATAGTTAGAAATGTGTATCTTTAAATATTACTTGTAATCTAAAAATAACAAAATATACAAATTTTACAAACTTTGGTGGGTAGTAGAAGTGTCCATCTTCTCCAAACTAGTGCTGACTTGGAAATTGTTACTTTAAAATTATAGATTGTGATATTATAACAATATTTATCGGATCATGTTGTTTGTCAAAGGAGAAACTATACAACTATGATATGTATAGTTTAAGTTTCTACAATTTGGCTGTTTACCAACCTTAGTGGTTTACCATAATTTTTTTTACTATCAGGGTTTATTATGACCAGGGCGTAACTCATTATTGGTAAACTATAAAACTTTTATTTAAAATTAAAGAAAAAAACTAATACTCTTAATCATGGTAAACAACAATTTGTAATGTAAAGAAAAAAAACAAATACGTTTAATCAATGTAAACAACAATTTAAAATTTAATGAAAAGAACTAATACGTTTAATCAATGTAAACAACAATTTAAATTGTAAAGAAAAAAATCAAATAAGTTTAATCAATGTAAACAACTATTTAAAACTTAAAGAAAAAAAAAAAGTTTAATCAATGTAAACAACAAGTTAAAATTTAAAGAAAAACACTAAGATGTTTAATCAATGTAAAGAACAATTTAAAGTTTAAATAAAAAAACTAATACGTTTAATCAATGTAAACAACAAGTTAAAATTTAAAGAAAAACACTAAGATGTTTAATCAATGTAAACAACAAGTTAAAAATTAAAGAAAAACACAAAGATGTTTAATTAATGTAAAGAACAATTTAAAATTTAAATAAAAAAACACTAATACGTTTAATAAATGAAAACAGCAATTTAAAATTAAAAAAAATCACTAAGATGTTTAATCAACGTTAACAACAAATTAAACTTACGTTATTTAAAAAAAAACAGTTTATCGGTAAATTGCTTAAAGTTTATTTTAATTCGCATATTTAAGCTTATTTTGTACACTTATAGTTTGTATATGCTTTATTTTGTTATATAATATAATGCTGTTAAGAACTACATAATTATTTTTAATTTATTTTAAAACAAGTCTTTAACTTACCAGATTTTTTTAAAGACAAAATAGTCTTATAATGTATTGGAACTTATTAAAGTTCAACGCAACAGTTGTGTTGTTTTTTTAAATTGTTTTATAAGTTGTTACGTATGTTTTATTTGTTTTTTTTTAATTGCATTTAAATTAAATTGCATTTAATTGCATTTCAGAACTAGAAGTGTTGCTTGCAGTTAAAAGTTGGGTGGGTCATGATAAAGAACAGAGAAAGAAGTTTGCAAAAGTTCTTTTATCAAAAGTTAATTTTTTTCGTTACCAAGTGGGTCTCAAATAATCAACAGTATTCTGATTCAAATATCACCCAAATTACAAGTGGAAATTGCAGAAAAAATGAGAAAAGCTCATCAAAAAAAACCTAAAAGTACTGTTTCATACAGACGTTGTGCTCAAAATTTGTTTGATGTTATGCTAAGTGGCGGTATTCTTGATGATTTCAACAGAACTTCAAAGTACAGAACCGTGTGATAAAAATTAACGGTAAAAATCTTAAAGACGTAAAAGTTCTAGCTCGCATGCAAACAGAACGATACTTTCATCAAATGATTTACTGTCAAGGTGAAGTGTATGTTATTGGTGGCCGTGACAAAACTCGTCAAAAAACTTTGCTTGTAGAAAAATATTCTTTGACCAAGAATAAGTGGCAGAAAATTACTTATGTTGAAGAGGCCCAAAAAGGTTTTAGTGTTTGTGCGTTTATGAGTGGAATATATTTACTTGGAGGTCTTAACGAAGTAAGCGAAGTTATAGACTCTTGCATGTGTTTTAATACAAAGAATAATTACTGGACGACCATTACTGAAATGAACAATGCTAGAGTAAAAGCAGGTTGTACTGTTTTTGAAGGAAAAATTGTTATATCTGGCGGTTTAAATCAAGATCGTAGACGTTCTAACACAGTTGAGTCTTATGACTATTTTGCTAATACATGGTCATCTATGCCAAATATGGTTGAAGGTAGACATTCTCACTGTTTAGTTACAAATAAAAACAAAATGTTTGTGTGTGGATATGGTGAGGTACTTGAAGTTTTTGACTCTACTAATAATAAATTTGATAAATTGAATTTGAGTTACATGGACACAGAAGGTTTTGCGGTATCAGGATTGTTTTCTATGGGGAATAAGGTGTACTCGTTAAGTCAGAAGAAACTTTCATCTTATGATGTAGAAAAGAAAGAATTATCCGAAGAAATATTCGAAAGTATGAAAGATATTTATTGGTTTTCTTGCACAGCCATACCACAACTTGAGTTTTCAGGCTAAGTATAAGAACAATCTTTTTCTGCTCGCCTTATTTCTTAGCTTTTATTTCGACTTCAAAGCTCATGTCTTGTCAGTTTAAGTATTTATATAACTTTTTTAATACATACATACATATTTATATATATATTGTAAAACCGAAATATATTACTACACAACAAAATCTTAAATAGTGATTTACACTTTTTTCGCAAATAAATTTATAAGGTATATTTAGGTTTCAATTTTTGAGTATTATGTTTGTGTGGTTTTTACATCCTTTTTTTATTAATTTTATTTATAAATTTTCTAATTCCTAATAAAAGTCTAAGAGAATATTTCCAGCTTGATGTTTAAGTACACATGCAACAATAAGTAATAATTTTTTTGTGATTTAAAATTTTATTTTTTGTTTACATTAATATTACATTACAAATTATTACGTTAAAAATTCTAATTATCTGAACTTTTTATTGTTTTGTTACTAGTTGCATTTTTACCAGATATCATGAATAAAGTTGTGAAATTAAAATAGATTATTTAAGGTTACAAGCATTCACATTTTAATTTTCGTAATTTTAAAAATATAATTTTACTAAATTTAGTTCAATATTATAAAAAATTTTAATTATTAAAAAAATTTAAACATAACTTTTCCAAAATTAAATAACATTAAGTATATATGTTTTGTTTTTATTTAAATATTTTTTTAATATGAAAAAGTTTTGTTTAGTCTTAGCTACCTATAAATATTTTTTTTCTAAACTATTACTTTGTCATAAAACAATTTTAAATCTATCTGTTTATTCTATTTTAAAATTCAGTAACTTGCATTTATAAACTTCAACTTAATTTTATTTTAATATATCTAATTATAATGAGTCAATTTGAAGCATTTAGATGTTTAATTTAACTTCGTAAATAAGCAGCCTTATAACTTAAAATTGTAAAAATTTGTTAGAGTAACCTAGTATTACTCACATGCCTTAATATATAGTTATTTTTATCAAAATATGTTCCAAAATATTTAATAATTATATTTTTTAACTTATAGTTGTTTTGTAAACTCATAACCTATTAATAATAAATTATGCACTTAATTGCATAAGATTTATAATAATGCGTTGATTCTAAATTGTTTATTAAAATTTAACATTATATTTGTTAAATACTAAGCTACTAATGTTGAGTTATACTTATTTGCTTGAAAAAAGATACTTTTATTTATTTTTCTAATGCAATATTTCAAAACCGGGTTATACTTAAACAGTTTTCGGCACGAGTTTTAAAGAAACATTATGTAAATCTTACATCAAGCTTTTGTTCTTGTAGTACACTGTTATATCATTTACCTTATACAAAAATAATATAATAAATTAAAAACATAATTTTGTACTTAGAAAATTCATAAAATCGGTTTTTACTGTATATCTATGCATTATCTTATTTTAGGAATAGTTTAGGAATAAGATTATTAAAACTTTTCATAGTTACATTTTAACTTTAAGTAACTAAACTAAAACTAACTATTTTGTTTATTATATATACCTACAGGTAAGAGTGTATTTAATTTAAAGATTGTAAATAAAAAAGCATAAATAAAGTAATGTCTAGAAATTATCATAGGTAAGTAACAATTATTGTTTAAAATTAAATAATTAGTTCTAGGTAAACTATAAAAAAGAAAACTTTTAGTTAAAAGAACTAAAATGAAATACTTCCACTTTTTTTATTACTATTTTTACTAGAACATATATGGTTAAGAATTCTAAAACTATTTTATTACTACTTTACACTAATTATGATTGTTCACAAAAAATTAACAACAAATGCAAGTGTTACAAAATGCGTCAAGTTTTTATTATTGAGATGACAAGGAAATAGTTTTAATTTTAACATGTATGTCTTGACTAAAGAGTACATTTCAATGCAAAAGTACTTTTCGCCTTTAGTTTGATGTTCAGTTCGTTCATATGTCCAAGCACATCTAGCATAAATGCAAACTCTGAGAGCAATTACTTATCTGATAATTCGAAAAAATACAATCTAAATACTTTCCATTCACCTCCGAAAACTGCCAAATTTTTGGTTTTAGGTTCCAAACACGTCTCAAAACTTTCACTAACTTTATCAAAATTTCAAGCTAAGCAGTTTAACTGAAATTAACAAAACATATTTTAAAAATGAATAAAAAATAAGATTCAGCATGCAGATGCAAGTTTATAACATTTATATTTTTCGAAATAAAAGCGGTGAAAAAATGTAACAAATATTTTATAGTTATTTAGATAGTTTTCAAGGTGGTAGTTAAACTTATTCTATGTAAAATTGGAACCGCTCAATTCCAATCCGCGCACAATTACCACCTGGCTGTAAATTTCCCATCTGACCAAATCGGAGAATCGCTCAAAGGTAACAGTGTAAGTAGATTATAAAACAAAAAGAAAACTAAAAAAATATATATAGTATAATGCAACGTTATTTCAATTTATAAAATAGTTTAAGAGTTTGTGTTTCTATAAAGTGTAATTATATTTTTCGAAGTATAAATTTAAATATGTATTTATTGAAGGCTTATTAGTTCTAAAAAAACAACGGTTTTCACATGTTTAACAGATTGAGTTTTTGAACTCAAGCTGGTTATCAACGTTTATTTTTATAAATGCAAGCTATTGAATTTTAAAACCATATTAATTTCAAAATACTTTTATTACGAAATAACAGTTTAGATGAAAATGTTTTTTACAGTTAGCTGAGATTAAACTATCTTTATTTATTTGTATTTAATTATTTTTGAATTTTTGAAAAGTATTGTGTAATGAGTATAGTGGGTATAAAAAATGTTCAGTAAACGTTAAGAACGCTTTTTCACACTTTATTTTAATTTTTCAATATTTTATTTATCCTCACCTACCATATCTAACATTTTGACTGTTAGAAAATAAACTTAGTATAATTATCATTTTAAATAAGTTACAACAGTTTTTATGTTAGTGTTTTTAAAGAAAGTTTTATGGTGGCATTATTTGTTTTTAAAATAAAACACTGTAAATTTAAAAACAATGCTTAGACTAAAAAAATAAAATTTACATAAAAGATCAAAAAAAATTCAGCTATCAAAAGGTATACGTTTTGAAATTTCTAACAAAGGGAAAATTTGCATAAATATTAGGCGGGCTTATATGACCGCGCATAAACTAAACTATGTTTTTATTTGTGACGTAAACAATCAAATAAGATTTTGGAAGAATATTAATTTTTCATATGAATCATTTCTCTAGAAAACCTTGTGTTGTAAGCACATCTAGTTTACGGTATAATTTTTTTGTTGTCAATTTTTCTTGTTCTTTTTTTACAATGCATGAATTATAAAAACAAAATAAGTTATTATGAATTAATATGAAAACATCAATGAGCTAGTACATGTTGCAAGCTTTAGATGATATACGATCAACTTCTTTAAACAAATAATTTTGTCTGTTGAACATATGTGTTTTATCAACATCTTTTGACAAACAACTCTTTACTTTTGTCTGTTGAACATATGTGTTTTATCAACATCTTTTGACAAACAACTCTTTACTTTTGTCTGTTGAAATTTCAATCAGTTACATGCTTTTTTCTTCTTGTTATAACTGTAACTGTTTAGGAAGAAACTTATTTCTAAGTTCGGAATTATGTCTTCTTAGCATCAATATTACTATTCAAACATATGAAACATTAGTGTTGAAAAACAGTTAAATTATTTTTACAGTTTCAAGCTATTTAAAAGTTGTAAAGTTTGAATTCTTTGTTTCCATCTTACAAAATACTTTCTAACTTTAATAAATTAACATCTTTGGACAAATAAATGTTTACTTTTGTGTGATGAAAATTTAAACAGTTACAAGTTGTGTTATTCTATTGTAACTGCAACTACAAAGGTACAAACTTATTTTAAGCTTTTAATTATTGTTTATTACTATCAATATTTCTATTTAAACATGTAAAACAATAGTGTTAAAAATACTTGAAATAATATCAAAGTTTCAAGCATTAAAATTTCAAGCAACTACAAGTTGAACTATTTGAGTTCTTTGTTTCCACCTTAGATAACTGTTATTTATAGATATTTTCCAACTGTTACTCTTTTGAACTTACAATTGTTTCTGATTTTGAGATTGTATTTGCATATTTTTAGATGATTGCTTTATGCCTAGGTAGCTATTTTAAAATCCACTGTCTTTTTGCTTTAATTGTAAATGATCTCTCTTATGAATTCTTTATATTCTAGTTTAGGCTGTTTTAAGCATTTAATAGTATAAATTAAACATAAGTATGACTTGATCAATTGTACTTTTGTTCAATTTATATTGTTACTTGCTATTCATGTTAGATAAGAGATTGGTTTTAGTCAGTTAGAGTGAAATTTAAAAAATTGTTTATTATAATAATATTTTCACAATTTTACATGTGGTGGTAGGCATATGTATTAAAAAACAATTAAAAAAAATTCTGTTTAATCAAATTAAGTCAACAAGTTTGCTATTCTTTCGCAATTTATTACTACACTTTTAGGAACTAACTGACTAAAAACCGGTGTTCTATCTGATTTGACTATTTATAACATGATGGCTAAAAGACTCGATTAAAAACTGTTGAAAATGTTCATTTTTTGTTAACTTTGAAATTTATTTTTGGAGTGTACATTTATCTAAATTTTTGGGAAATTCCCTAAAGTGAAAGTATAAAATATAATAAAGGGTAGCGAACCAATTTCAAAATATCGACGAAGTCCTACGCTGGCGGACACCTTCGGTGTCCTGGCTCCGGACTTTGTCGATATTTTGAAATTGGTTCTTAGGGCGTCGTCGTAATGCTTACGCCGGTTGAATTAAGTTTTCTGTTTGATACAGGAACTCTAAATAATCACATTTATAATAAACCAAAATTTTTGTTTTAAATCAGTAAAATTATCTTATATTTATTATAAGGAAAAAGGGTTTAGCTTGGTGGTTTTTAAGTGCAACTAGATCAGAAGATTATTATATATGTTACAAGAAGTGTATTTTACACGATAACCACACACCTGGCTATCGAGAAAAATAGTATTTGTGCAACATATAAATTTATATATAGATCTAAAATCGAATAACAGTGATAATAAGTTGCCAAATATTATACTTGTAACAAGGCAACTAGTATGAAAATATATTAATTTTTTTACAAATAAAAAATTTTGAAACTTTCAATTAACAGCTTTACTAAGTGATAAGCATTTTATGATCATGACGGTGATAATACATTTTTAGTTTCTATCAATATTCAGAGGGGGATTTAAAACAATTTTTTAAAGACATACTCATAGTCGTCAAGTTGAATTAAACTGTCCTTATATAAACTTGTGCTGGACTAAACTGTATCTAACTGGTGTACGATATGAACGGTTATATAAAACCAATTATTTTATGGGCTTTATGTTTTCATTAAAAAAAGCTGTTATTGGGCTTAAACTTAAGACATTATACCATGTAAATAAATGAAATTACTAAATAACAGAAAATGCCGAATAATAAAGCTTATTTCACTACACCCAAGTATTAATTTTCTGTCTTAATCTATTTAATTATGACAAAGTAAACACAATTTAAATGCAAAAAGTTTATTCAAATGTATATAAATAAGTTATCCGATCCGCACTGATTCTGAATCTCTCCTTCCTTCATCGTTCCGTCTCCGGCTGTGATGTCGTTCTGTTTGAAAAAAAATAATTAGCTTTTACTAACAAACTTATCTACTAAAGCTACACTTCATTCACATTTTTATCAAGCAGTTTATCATTAACTATTTAAAAATTGCCTTTAACCTATTAATCATTTGAGCATATCTCAGGGTTGTCAAAGGTTTTTTTCAGGTTTTGAAAATACAAGTTTTTTTTTCCACCTTGAGTATGACATAAATTTCAAGGTAAAGAAATCGTTAAATTTTTTAACGATAATGAAGAGATACTGTAATGCTACTTGAATGTGGTTTATAAAAATTTAAGTTTATGATGTCTAATAAACATTATTGTATAACATGGACTTCAGAAATTCATTGTTTTTTCGTAAGAATTGATGATAAAACTCCAGTAATTTTTGTTCAATTTCCAGATGGTTTTTAGCTAACCCTGATAGATGTGTTTCGCAATAGTTAATTGATCAAAATTGATTATTTGTTTAATTCAAAATAATAAAACCGAGCTCTTTAAAATAAGCATATAATTGAGCACCAAAAAATTATGGACTTTATTTGGTTCTGTTTATGGTTTGGCAACAAATTACCTAAGAAACTGGTACAAAATGGTTACTTTACAGTAATAAAATACAATAAAAATGTTCAAAGTTTGTTAAATTAGTTACTAAATAGTAGGTCATTAATGATATATATTTAGGGTAAACTTTAAAAACGCTTCCTAAAATACATATGTTCAAAAAATAATCAAGGAAGTTTAAGTTGTTACAAAATGTATTATTACACGATTTTAAAACAACATTTCAAAAAACAATTCACAAGCAAGATGACCACTTTATTTAGTTTAATATATCATCATGTTTGTATTACTTTTATTAAATCGATCAACTTTTTGTATTTTATTATTGACTAGCATTAGTTAACTAAATAGGACAATTTATTCTCCTCAGAACTTGTAAAACTAGAAATTTATGTTTTTAAATTTGTGTTAAGGTGTTTAAAAAACTATTTGTTATTACAACATGGCTTCTTGTTTGTTAAACTTATTCACTATAAGTTTAAAAACAATCACAAGTACAAACGAATGATTTTCAAACATACTATGTAGAAATTACCTTGCGGATGATGCATTCAGAGTGGGAAGAGGAATTGACTCGTAAAGACCAATCACTCTGGGGATCTGTCTACTGACCTTCACTCAAAGAGAGAGCTTCACGGAAATCCTGTTTAAAAGATTCAATTTAAAAATATTCTTACTATCAGGTGTAAGCCCTAATACATAAACCTATCATTTACTTTTATCTGGTGATTAACATTTTTATTACTTTCGGGGCTTTAATTAATACAAAAAAAAATAGGAAAAAAATTGTTATAAATTCGTAGTAATAAGTCTAATTTGGGATAATAGGTATGATTTTTAACTGCAACAAACTGGTTTGTTTTGGTTTGAATAATTTCACTAATAAAGAATAGCTACTAATAAATAAATATCTGCTATCAAATCAAAATATAATATTGGTTATGACATAAACATAACAAGCAGTTTTACAACACAAGTGTTAACAGTATGTTTAGAACTGCTGACTTTGCCCTTTCAGCTTACATAGTCTTTAAGTTAGTGAGTTGAAAGCTCTTATAGCTTTCGTTTATAGAGTCCAAACTTCCATTTATTCACAAATTAACATTAGACTCATGTGTACTAGAACATTGTGCTTAAAGGTTATTATTACTGTCAAGGAGCTTTTATTGTATATAGGGTAAGATTTAACTCATGATGATTACAGGGTTAAGTCATTAGGTGCGAAGTGTTGAATTACTATTAAATTCCTTTTCAGGGACACCAGACTTTGTAAGTTTTTGTATGTGTTTAAACCCATTTTACACCATGACAACTTAAAATTTTTACATAAATAAGGTATATGTATTCATTCAAGCTAAAAAATATAATCTAAACTGCTAAATATTTTCCAGTCTCAAGACATTTGAGTTAAAATTGTGGGTCTTGCATTGAAATACAATTTATCAACATACAAACTTTGTATTATAATCTACAAAAAATGATGTTAACTATTAATACATGAAGACAGCTCTGTGAAATTATAATGGGTTGAATAACATCTGCTTTTGTATTTTCATTTGTTCATAGTGTTTTACTCTTCAAAAATCTTTAACATTCACATTAATCAGCATATTTAGCTAAAACCAATACAAGGCTCCCACTTCCCTACAAATCTTTAAAAGTTTGCAATATTCTGAAAACCCCTAGAAAAAATCGAAAAATATAAGAAAATTCCTGTAGTAAAAGTTTTTCTGGTTAATTATTAAGGTTCAAAAGCCAAAACAGTGACAGAAAAACGCACAAATGTAGTTTAAACTATTTTTTAAATCTTAATATTTGGGTAAAAAACTTTGACTCCATTGCGCCACCTAGCGGATTTTTTTCTTTTTCATGTTAAATACAATTTATTTAAAATTTTGCTAATTTAACTAAAATTAAGCTCAAAACCTTCGAACTTTCGTAAATTTCTTATTAAGGTTGTGCTTATAAACGGTTGATGACATATTTTACTATACGTACCTTGAAAACATGTTTGTTTAATTTAAATTCGTTGTTATTTTGATATGAGTATGCTAGATTTAAAAAAAATTCCTTATTCTTTTTAATTTTAGTGGGAAACTTGCTAATATTTTAGGAAACAATAATTTTTTAGTGGTAAGTTGTCATCAAGCTTTTTTATAATATTTTGTATAAAATTGTGGATGGGCAAAAATAATCAAGTGTGTTCTACTATTTAATTTAATCATAGCCTTTTGTTTATTTCTATTATTTTTAGATAAACTAAAAAACCTTGAGTTTAAGAAAAACATTGGAATACAAATAAATTTTCTTTTGGCCAAACTTTAACATTTAAAACCATCACAATACTCATAGTGATGTACTAACAAAGTGAGTAAATTTAATTTTGTTGTAACAATATTTTAAATATTTAATTAATTATGTAATAAACTATATCACATCCTAAAAAACATTCTTAGCTTATGTTCATTAGTCTTTAAACCAAGTTTAAAGTTTTTTTGTTAAATTTTACTTTTTACTTGTAATGACCACACTAATTTTTATGTTAAATGAAAAATTATAATGATATATTTATTTAAAATTAACAATAATGATAATTTTTACCAGCAATATTTTAAACATTCTGTTGAGTTAAAAGCATTACTAGATTCTATTCCAGTTATTAGGTCAAAAATGAACATGAATTATAAACTACATCACTTATAAACATCACTGAATGAGTTTAATTCAATTTAGATAATATTGTCAGAACTATAACATATTTACCTTGCTACTGCCCTAAGTGAGCAGTTAGAGACCTTCCTGGGTTGAGGTCCAGTTGTTGTGTGATTACAGATGATTCATGTGCATCATTGCTCAAAATTTCCTCAAGATCCTTGCACATTCTAAAGTTGTCAAAACCTGTCAACACATATAAGATGTAGAAAATATAACAAGTTATAATAAACACTTGTAACCTTAAAACTTCAATCTTTAAATTACTTATATAAACATAAAATATGTTAAAGCAATAAAAGAGACAAACAATTTTGTTTTTTTAATGCTTTTGCTAATCTATGACAGGCTTTTAAAGCATTGAAGCCAATATATTCTGAGTGACTAAAAACTTATCAATTAGCCTCATGTTAAATTAAAAACAATAAATAGTGAAAAAATTATGTTAATCAAGTAGTAATATTTAATTACTTAAGAAAAATAAAGACTTGTTATAACAAAGTACACAAAAAAAAATTACCAAATGTATTAACATGGTATTAATACCAGTCTGGATATTTCTAAAAATATTTCTAATGCAACCACATAATTTAAATTTCCTAAACATAATGATTATTTATACAAGTTATATTAATTACTTGTGAAAAAAAAAAACTTTTGTTTTTGGATGTCACATACTTGAAAATTTAAATAGATAATGTAGTTTACATAAACCAATCATAAATAATAAGGGGGACTTTATTATCTTACACTATCTTATTAAAACAAAAAGTTGTTTCACTCTTCAAAAAACTTTTTATTAGAAACACTTGCAAACTTATAACAAATAAAAACTAGCTGTGAGAACTAAAAAAAGCCAACTCATGCAATAATTGGTAGAATACTTACCAAGTCAGAGCTAGTCTCAAAAGGAAACAATCAAAATATAATATGATGAAAAAAAAAAATACTAAGTACATTCCACCCACTATTAATGAATGTTTGTTTAAATATGGTGACAAATAATTGGAAGAGTATTTACAGAAAAACATATGATGTACTTTTCTATTATAAAACTGATATAGACTAACAAACTATATTAAATTTACTGCATTTCATTAGGCTTGTCAAGTTTGACTTTATTTAATTTCATTTTTGCATTTTAAAATTTGCCACAATGGAACTCTATTTCAAAATAAATTTTTATTTACCATCTGACTTTTAAGTCAAACAATTATTTATTATACCCAATCAAACTTTGCACACAAATAGTTTAGTTATATAATAGTAAATAATACTTAATTTTGCTTTAAAACTTTGTAGGAAATATTTATATTGTCATGATATTTAGAACAGCACAACTTAAATGAAAAACAAGATTATATTTAGGAACATATGTGTTGTATAGGAGCTTTTGACATATTAAATTACAATAAAAACAAAATTTACCTTAACTTTATTATAGCTCCTAGGATTGAACCATGGATTGAACCACTTCACACTTGTTTGGTGGGCAAACATCTGCAATACAATATAGTACAACTTGATGAACAACACAAATTATAATTCAATAACATTTACCTAAACTTTACATTATGTTTTTCCACCAATTAAAAAAAATATATTCATGTAGACCAACAATTTAGTTTTGAAAATAGGGTTAGATATTATGTTGTTTAACCAGACTACTAAGTATTAGGTTGAAGTTTAAGTCACAAATACAAGAAGGAGCATTTATATATTTGTTACTGGTTTAGATATGTTTTGGGGATTGTTTAAACAGTGTTGTTTATTCAACCCTGTACACTTCATTTACATATATAAAGAATTGATCCCAACCATAGTTAGAAATGTGTATCTTTAAATATTACTTGTAATCTAAAAATAACAAAATATACAAATTTTACAAACTTTGGTGGGTAGTAGAAGTGTCCATCTTCTCCAAACTAGTGCTGACTTGGAAATTGTTACTTTAAAATTATAGATTGTGATATTATAACAATATTTATCGGATCATGTTGTTTGTCAAAGGAGAAACTATACAACTATGATATGTATAGTTTAAGTTTCTACAATTTGGCTGTTTACCAACCTTAGTGGTTTACCATAATTTTTTTTACTATCAGGGTTTATTATGACCAGGGCGTAACTCATTATTGGTAAACTATAAAACTTTTATTTAAAATTAAAGAAAAAAACTAATACTCTTAATCATGGTAAACAACAATTTGTAATGTAAAGAAAAAAAACAAATACGTTTAATCAATGTAAACAACAATTTAAAATTTAATGAAAAGAACTAATACGTTTAATCAATGTAAACAACAATTTAAATTGTAAAGAAAAAAATCAAATAAGTTTAATCAATGTAAACAACTATTTAAAACTTAAAGAAAAAAAAAAAGTTTAATCAATGTAAACAACAAGTTAAAATTTAAAGAAAAACACTAAGATGTTTAATCAATGTAAAGAACAATTTAAAGTTTAAATAAAAAAACTAATACGTTTAATCAATGTAAACAACAAGTTAAAATTTAAAGAAAAACACTAAGATGTTTAATCAATGTAAACAACAAGTTAAAAATTAAAGAAAAACACAAAGATGTTTAATTAATGTAAAGAACAATTTAAAATTTAAATAAAAAAACACTAATACGTTTAATAAATGAAAACAGCAATTTAAAATTAAAAAAAATCACTAAGATGTTTAATCAACGTTAACAACAAATTAAACTTACGTTATTTAAAAAAAAAACAGTTTATCGGTAAATTGCTTAAAGTTTATTTTAATTCGCATATTTAAGCTTATTTTGTACACTTATAGTTTGTATATGCTTTATTTTGTTATATAATATAATGCTGTTAAGAACTACATAATTATTTTTAATTTATTTTAAAACAAGTCTTTAACTTACCAGATTTTTTTAAAGACAAAATAGTCTTATAATGTATTGGAACTTATTAAAGTTCAACGCAACAGTTGTGTTGTTTTTTTAAATTGTTTTATAAGTTGTTACGTATGTTTTATTTGTTTTTTTTTAATTGCATTTAAATTAAATTGCATTTAATTGCATTTCAGAACTAGAAGTGTTGCTTGCAGTTAAAAGTTGGGTGGGTCATGATAAAGAACAGAGAAAGAAGTTTGCAAAAGTTCTTTTATCAAAAGTTAATTTTTTTTCGTTACCAAGTGGGTCTCAAATAATCAACAGTATTCTGATTCAAATATCACCCAAATTACAAGTGGAAATTGCAGAAAAAATGAGAAAAGCTCATCAAAAAAAACCTAAAAGTACTGTTTCATACAGACGTTGTGCTCAAAATTTGTTTGATGTTATGCTAAGTGGCGGTATTCTTGATGATTTCAACAGAACTTCAAAGTACAGAACCGTGTGATAAAAATTAACGGTAAAAATCTTAAAGACGTAAAAGTTCTAGCTCGCATGCAAACAGAACGATACTTTCATCAAATGATTTACTGTCAAGGTGAAGTGTATGTTATTGGTGGCCGTGACAAAACTCGTCAAAAAACTTTGCTTGTAGAAAAATATTCTTTGACCAAGAATAAGTGGCAGAAAATTACTTATGTTGAAGAGGCCCAAAAAGGTTTTAGTGTTTGTGCGTTTATGAGTGGAATATATTTACTTGGAGGTCTTAACGAAGTAAGCGAAGTTATAGACTCTTGCATGTGTTTTAATACAAAGAATAATTACTGGACGACCATTACTGAAATGAACAATGCTAGAGTAAAAGCAGGTTGTACTGTTTTTGAAGGAAAAAATTGTTATATCTGGCGGTTTAAATCAAGATCGTAGACGTTCTAACACAGTTGAGTCTTATGACTATTTTGCTAATACATGGTCATCTATGCCAAATATGGTTGAAGGTAGACATTCTCACTGTTTAGTTACAAATAAAAACAAAATGTTTGTGTGTGGATATGGTGAGGTACTTGAAGTTTTTGACTCTACTAATAATAAATTTGATAAATTGAATTTGAGTTACATGGACACAGAAGGTTTTGCGGTATCAGGATTGTTTTCTATGGGGAATAAGGTGTACTCGTTAAGTCAGAAGAAACTTTCATCTTATGATGTAGAAAAGAAAGAATTATCCGAAGAAATATTCGAAAGTATGAAAGATATTTATTGGTTTTCTTGCACAGCCATACCACAACTTGAGTTTTCAGACTAAGTATAAGAACAATCTTTTTCTGCTCGCCTTATTTCTTAGCTTTTATTTCGACTTCAAAGCTCATGTCTTGTCAGTTTAAGTATTTATATAATTTTTTAATACATATATATATAAATATATTGTAAAACCAAAATATAAGAATACACAACAAAATCTTTAATAGTGATTTACATTTTTTTCGCAAATAAATTTATAAGGTATATTTAGGTTTCAATTTTTGAATATTATGTTTGTGTGATTTCTACATTCTTTTTATTAACTTTATTTATAAATTTTTTTGTAAGTTTTCTAATTCCTAATAAAAGTCTAAGAGAATATTTCCAGCTTGATTTTTAAGTACACATGCAACAATAAGTAATAATTTTTTTGTGATTTAAAATTTTATTTTTTGTTTACATTAATATTACATTACAAATTATTACGTTAAAAATACTAATTATCTGAACTTTTTATTGTTTTGTTACTAGTTGCATTTTTACCAGATATCATGAATAAAGTTGTGAAATTAAAATAGATAATTTAAGGTTACAAGCATTCACATTTTAATTTTCGTAATTTTTAAAAATATAATTTTACTAAATTTAGTTCAATATTATTAAAATATTTTAATTATTAAAAAAAATTTAAACATAACTTTTCCAAAATTAAAAAAACATTAAGTATATGTGTTTTGTTTTTATTTAAATATTTTTTTAATATGAAAAAGTTTTGTTTATTCTTAGCAACCTATAAATATTTTTTTTCTAAACTATTACTTTGTCAAAAAACAATTTTAAATCTATCTGGTTTTAAAATTCAGTAACTTGCATTTATAAACTTCAACTTAACACTAATTACACTACTACTTTACACTAATTATGATTGTTCACAAAAAATTAACAGCAAGTGTTACAAAATGCGTCAAGTTTTTATTATTGAGATGGCAAGGAAATAGCTTTAATTTTAACATGTATGTCTTGACTAAAGAGTACGTTTCAATGCAAAAGTACTCTTCGCCTTTAGTTTGATGTTCAGTTCGTTCATATGTCCAAGCACATCTAGCATAAATGAAAATTCTGAGAGCAATTACTTATCTGATAATTCGAAAGAATACAATCTAAATACTTTCCATTCACCTCCGAAAACTGCCAAATTTTTGGTTTTAGGTTCCAAACACGTCTCAAAACTTTCACTAACTTTATCAAAATTTAAAGCTAAGCAGTTTAACTGAAATTAACAAAACATATTTTAAAAATGAATAAAAAATAAGATTCAGCATGCAGATGCAAGTTTATAACATTTATATTTTTCGAAATAAAAGCGGTGAAAAAATGTAACAAATATTTTATAGTTATTTAGATAGTTTTCAAGGTGGTAGTTAAACTTATTCTATGTAAAATTGGAACGGCTCAATTCCAATCCGCGCACAATTACCACCTGGCTGTAAATTTCCCATCTGACCAAATCGGAGAATCGCTCAAAGGTAACAGTGTAAGTAGATTATAAAACAAAAAGAAAACTAAAAAAATATATATAGTATAATGCAACATTATTTCAATTATAAAATAGTTTAAGAGTTTGTGTTTCTATAAAGTGTAATTATATTTTTCGAAGTATAAATTTAAATATGTATTTATTGAAGGCTTATTAGTTCTAAAAAAACAACGGTTTTCACATGTTTAACAGATTGAGTTTTTGAACTCAAGCTGGTTATCAACGTTTATTTTTATAAATGCAAGCTATTGAATTTTAAAACCATATTAATTTCAAAATACTTTTATTACGAAATAACAGTTTAGATGAAAATGTTTTTTACAGTTAGCTGAGATTAAACTATCTTTATTTATTTGTATTTAATTATTTTTGAATTTTTGAAAAGTATTGTGTAATGAGTATAGTGGGTATAAAAAATGTTCAGTAAACGTTAAGAACGCTTTTTCACACTTTATTTTAATGTTTCAATATTTTATTTATCCTCACCTACCATATCTAACATTTTGACTGTTAGAAAATAAACTTAGTATAATTATCATTTTAAATAAGTTACAACAGTTTTTATGTTAGTGTTTTTAAAGAAAGTTTTATGGTGGCATTATTTGTTTTTAAAATAAAACACTGTAAATTTAAAAACAATGCTTAGACTAAAAAAATAAAATTTACATAAAAGATCGAAAAAAATTCAGCTATCAAAAGGTATACGTTTTGAAATTTCTAACAAAGGGAAAATTTGCATAAATATTAGGCGGGCTTATATGACCGCGCATTAACTAAACTATGTTTTTATTTGTGACGTAAACAATCAAATAAGATTTTGGAAGAATATTAATTTTTCATATGAATCATTTCTCTAGAAAACCTTGTGTTGTAAGCACATCTAGTTTACGGTATAATTTTTTTGTTGTCAATTTTTCTTGTTCTTTTTTTACAATGCATGAATTATAAAAACAAAATAAGTTATTATGAATTAATATGAAAACATCAATGAGCTAGTACATGTTGCAAGCTTTAGATGATATACGATCAACTTCTTTAAACAAATAATTTTGTCTGTTGAACATATGTGTTTTATCAACATCTTTTGACAAACAACTCTTTACTTTTGTCTGTTGAACATATGTGTTTTATCAACATCTTTTGACAAACAACTCTTTACTTTTGTCTGTTGAAATTTCAATCAGTTACATGCTTTTTTCTTCTTGTTATAACTGTAACTGTTTAGGAAGAAACTTATTTCTAAGTTCGGAATTATGTCTTCTTAGCATCAATATTTCTATTCAAACATATGAAACATTAGTGTTGAAAAACAGTTAAATTATTTTTACAGTTTCAAGCTATTTAAAAGTTGTAAAGTTTGAATTCTTTGTTTCCATCTTACAAAATACTTTCTAACTTTAATAAATTAACATCTTTGGACAAATAAATGTTTACTTTTCTGTGATGAAAATTTAAACAGTTACAAGTTGTGTTATTCTATTGTAACTGCAACTACAAAGGTACAAACTTATTTTAAGCTTTTAATTATTATTTAATACTATCAATATTTCTATTTAAACATGTAAAACAATAGTGTTAAAAATACTTGAAATAATATCAAAGTTTCAAGCATTAAAATTTCAAGCAACTACAAGTTGAACTATTTGAGTTCTTTGTTTCCACCTTAGATAACTGTTATTTATAGATATTTTCCAACTGTTTCTCTTTTGAACTTACAATTGTTTCTGATTTTGAGATTGTATTTGCATATTTTTAGATGATTGCTTTATGCCTAGGTAGCTATTTTAAAATCCACTGTCTTTTTGCTTTAATTCTAAATGATCTCTCTTATGAATTCTTTATATTCTAGTTTAGGCTGTTTTAAGCATTTAATAGTATAAATTAAACATAAGTATGACTTGATCAATTGTACTTTTGTTCAATTTATATTGTTACTTGCTATTCATGTTAGATAAGAGATTGGTTTTAGTCAGTTAGAGTGAAATTTAAAAAATTGTTTATTATAATAATATTTTCACAACTTTACATGTGGTGGTAGGCATATGTGTAAAAAAGCAATTTAAAAAAATTCTGTTTAATCAAATTAAGTCAACGAGTTTGCTATTCTTTCGCAATTTATTTATTACTACACTTTTAGGAACTAACTGACTAAAAACCGGTGTTCTATCTGATTTGACTATTTATAACATGATGGCTAATAAAAAAGACTCGATTAAAAACTGTTGAAAATGTTCATTTTTTGTTAACTTTAAAATTTATTTTTGGAGCGTACATTTATCTAAATTTTTGGGAAATTCCCTAAAGTGAAAGTATAAAATATTATAAAGGGTAGCGAACCAATTTCAAAATATCGACGAAGTCCTACGCTGGCGGACACCTTCGGTGTCCTGGCTCCGGACTTTGTCGATATTTTGAAATTGGTTTTTAGGGCGTCGTCGTAATGCTTACGCCGGTTGAATTAAGTTTTCTGTTTGATACAGGAACTCTAAATAATCACATTTATAATAAACCAAAATTATAATAATTATAATAAACCAAAATTTTTGTTTTAAATCAGTAAAATTATCTTATATTTATTATAAGGAAAAAGGGTTTAGCTTGGTGGTTTTTAAGTGCAACTAGATCAGAAGATTATTATATATGTTACAAGAAGTGTATTTTACACGATAACCACACACCTGGCTATCGAGAAAAATAGTATTTGTGCAACATATAAATTTATATATAGATCTAAAATCGAATAACAGTGATAATAAGTTGCCAAATATTATACTTGTAACAAGGCAACTAGTATGAAAATATATTAATTTTTTTACAAATAAAAAATTTTGAAACTTTCAATTAACAGCTTTACTAAGTGATAAGCATTTTATGATCATGACGGTGATAATACATTTTTAGTTTCTATCAATATTCAGAGGGGGATTTAAAACAATTTTTTAAAGACATACTCATAGTCGTCAAGTTCAATTAAACTGTCCTTATATAAACTTGTACTGGGCAGGACTAAACTGTATCTAACTGGTGTACGAATTGAACGGTTATATAAAACCAATTATTTTATGCACTTTATGCTTTCATTAAAAAAAAACTGTTATTGGGCTTAAACTTAAGACATTATACCATGTAAATAAAGGAAATTACGAAATAACAGAAAATGCCGAATAATAAAAAAATTTTCACTACACCCAAGTATTAATTTTCTGTCTTAATCTATTTAATTATGACAAAGTAAACACAATTTAAATGCAAAAAGTTTATTCAAATGTATATAAATAAGTTATCCGATCCGCACTGATTCTGAATCTCTCCTTCCTTCATCGTTCCGTCTCCGGCTGTGATCTCATTCTGTTTGAAAAAAATATTTAGCTTTTACTAACAAACTTATCTACTAAAGCTACACTTCATTCACATTTTTATCAAGCAGTTTATCATTAACTATTTAAAAATTGCCTTTAACCTATTTATCATTTGAGCATATCTCAGGGTTGTCAAAGGTTTTTTTCAGGTTTTGAAAATACAAGTTTTTTTTTCCACCTTGAGTATGACATAAATTTCAAGGTAAAGAAATCGTTAAATTTTTTAACTATAATGAAGAGATACTGTAATGCTACTTGAATGTGGTTTATAAAAATTTAAGTTTATGATGTCTAATAAACATTATTGTATAACATGGACTTCAGAAATTCATTGTTTTTTCGTAAGAATTGATGATAAAACTCCAGTAATTTTTGTTCAATTTCCAGATGGTTTTTAGCTAACCCTGATAGATGTGTTTCGCAATAGTTAATTGATCAAAATTGATTATTTGTTTAATTCAAAATAATAAAACCGAGCTCTTTAAAATAAGCATATAATTGAGCACCAAAAAATTATGGACTTTATTTGGTTCTGTTTATGGTTTGGCAACAAATTACCTAAGAAACTGGTACAAAATGGTTACTTTACAGTAATAAAATACAATAAAAATGTTCAAAGTTTGTTAAATTAGTTACTAAATAGTAGGTCATTAATGATATATATTTAGGGTAAACTTTAAAAACGCTTCCTAAAATACATATGTTCAAAAAATAATCAAGGAAGTTTAAGTTGTTACAAAATGTATTATTACACGATTTTAAAACAACATTTCAAAAAACAATTCACAAGCAAGATGACCACTTTATTTAGTTTAATATATCATCATGTTTGTATTACTTTTATTAAATCGATCAACTTTTTGTATTTTATTATTGACTAGCATTAGTTAACTAAATAGGACAATTTATTCTCCTCAGAACTTGTAAAACTAGAAATTTATGTTTTTAAATTTGTGTTAAGGTGTTTAAAAAACTACTTGTTATTACAACATGGCTTCTTGTTTGTTAAACTTATTCACTATAAGTTTAAAAACAATCACAAGTACAAACGAATGATTTTCAAACATACTATGTAGAAATTACCTTGCGGATGATGCATTCAGAGTGGGAAGAGGAATTGACTCGTAAAGACCAATCACTCTGGGGATCTGTCTACTGACCTTCACTCAAAGAGAGAGCTTCACGGAAATCCTGTTTAAAAGATTCAATTTAAAAATATTCTTACTATCAGGTGTAAGCCCTAATACATAAACCTATCATTTACTTTTATCTGGTGATTAACATTTTTATTACTTTCGGGGCTTTAATTAATACAAAAAAAAATAGGAAAAAAATTGTTATAAATTCGTAGTAATAAGTCTAATTTGGGATAATAGGTATGATTTTTAACTGCAACAAACTGGTTTGTTTTGGTTTGAATAATTTCACTAATAAAGAATAGCTACTAATAAATAAATATCTGCTATCAAATCAAAATATAATATTGGTTATGACATAAACATAACAAGCAGTTTTACAACACAAGTGTTAACAGTATGTTTAGAACTGCTGACTTTGCCCTTTCAGCTTACATAGTCTTTAAGTTAGTGAGTTGAAAGCTCTTATAGCTTTCGTTTATAGAGTCCAAACTTCCATTTATTCACAAATTAACATTAGACTCATGTGTACTAGAACATTGTGCTTAAAGGTTATTATTACTGTCAAGGAGCTTTTATTGTATATAGGGTAAGATTTAACTCATGATGATTACAGGGTTAAGTCATTAGGTGCGAAGTGTTGAATTACTATTAAATTCCTTTTCAGGGACACCAGACTTTGTAAGTTTTTGTATGTGTTAAAACCCATTTTACACCATGACAACTTAGAATTTTTACATAAATAAGGTATATGTATTCATTCAAGCTAAAAAATATAATCTAAACTGCTAAATATTTTCCAGTCTCAAGACATTTGAGTTAAAATTGTGGGTCTTGCATTGAAATACAATTTATCAACATACAAACTTTGTATTATAATCTACAAAAAATGATGTTAACTATTAATACATGAAGACAGCTCTGTGAAATTATAATGGGTTGAATAACATCTGCTTTTGTATTTTCATTTGTTCATAGTGTTTTACTCTTCAAAAATCTTTAACATTCACATTAATCAGCACATTTAGCTAAAACCAATACAAGGCTCCCACTTCCCTACAAATCTTTAAAAGTTTGCAATATTCTGAAAACCCCTAGAAAAAATCGAAAAATATAAGAAAATTCCTGTAGTAAAAGTTTTTCTGGTTAATTATTAAGGTTTAAAAGCCAAAACAGTGACAGAAAAACGCACAAATGTAGTTTAAACTATTTTTTAAATCTTAATATTTGGGTAAAAAACTTTGACTCCATTGCGCCACCTAGCGGATTTTTTTCTTTTTCATGTTAAATACAATTTATTTAAAATTTTGCTAATTTAACTAAAATTAAGCTCAAAACCTTCGAACTTTCGTAAATTTCTTATTAAGGTTGTGCTTATAAACGGTTGATGACATATTTTACTATACGTACCTTGAAAACATGTTTGTTTAATTTAAATTCGTTGTTATTTTGATATGAGTATGCTAGATTTAAAAAAATTCCTTATTCTTTTTAATTTTAGTGGGAAACTTGCTAATATTTTAGGAAACAATAATTTTTTAGTGGTAAGTTGTCATCAAGCTTTTTTATAATATTTTGTATAAAATTGTGGATGGGCAAAAATAATCAAGTGTGTTCTACTATTTAATTTAATCATAGCCTTTTGTTTATTTCTATTATTTTTAGATAAACTAAAAAACCTTGAGTTTAAGAAAAACATTGGAATACAAATAAATTTTCTTTTGGCCAAACTTTAACATTTAAAACCATCACAATACTCAAAGTGATGTACTAACAAAGTGAGTAAATTTAATTTTGTTGTAACAATATTTTAAATATTTAATTAATTATGTAATAAACTATATCACATCCTAAAAAACATTCTTAGCTTATGTTCATTAGTCTTTAAACCAAGTTTAAAGTTTTTTTGTTAAATTTTACTTTTTACTTGTAATGACCACACTAATTTTTATGTTAAATGAAAAATTATAATGATATATTTATTTAAAATTAACAATAATGATAATTTTTACCAGCAATATTTTAAACATTCTGTTGAGTTAAAAGCATTACTAGATTCTATTCCAGTTATTAGGTCAAAAATGAACATGAATTATAAACTACATCACTTATAAACATCACTGAATGAGTTTAATTCAATTTAGATAATATTGTCACCTTTACTTACTTTAAATATAACTATTTATGATTTATTGTAGCTATTAGTACAAAAGCAAGAACTATAACACATTAACCTTGTTACTGCCCTAAGTGAGCAGTTAGAGACCTTCCTGGGTTGAGGTCCAGTTGTTGTGTGATTACAGATGATTCATGTGCATCATTGCTCAAAATTTCCTCAAGATCCTTGCACATTCTAAAGTTGTCAAAACCTGTCAACACATATAAGATGTAGAAAATGTAACAAGTTATAATCAACACTTGTAACCTTAAAACTTTAATTTTTAAATTACTTATATAAACATAAAATATGTTAAAGCAATAAAAGAGACAAACAATTTTGTTTTTTTTAATACCACGGCTTATCTATGACAGGCTTTTGTAGCATTGAAGCCAACCTAATCTGAGTGACTAAAAACTTATCAATTAGCCTCATGTTAAATTAAAAACAATAAATAGTGAAAAAATTATGTTAATCAAGTAGTAATATTTAATTACTTAAGAAAAATAAAGACTTGTTATAACAAAGTACACAAAAAAAAATTACCAAATGTATTAACATGGTATTAATACCAGTCTGGATATTTCTAAAAATATTTCTAATGCAACCACATAATTTAAATTTCCTAAACATAATGATTATTTATACAAGTTATATTAATTACTTGTGAAAAAAAAAACTTTTGTTTTTGGATGTCACATACTTGAAAATTTAAATAGATAATGTAGTTTACATAAACCAATCATAAATAATAAGGGGGACTTTATTATCTTACACTATCTTATTAAAACAAAAAGTTGTTTCACTCTTCAAAAAACTTTTTATTAGAAACACTTGCAAACTTTTAACAAATAAAAACTAGCTGTGAGAACTAAAAAAAGCCAACTCATGCAATAATTGGTAGAATACTTAACAAGTCAGAGCTAGTCTCAAAAGGAAACAATCAAAATATAATATGATGAAAAAAAAAAATACTAAGTACATTCCACCCACTATTAATGAATGTTTGTTTAAATATGGTGACAAATAATTGGAAGAGTATTTACAGAAAAACATATGATGTACTGTTCTAATATAAAACTGATATAGACTAACAAACTATATTAAATTTACTGCATTTCATTAGGCTTGTCAAGTTTGACTTTATTTAATTTCATTTTTGCATTTTAAAATTTGCCACAATGGAACTCTATTTCAAAATAAATTTTTATTTACCATCTGACTTTTAAGTCAAACAATTATTTATTATAACCAATCAAACTTTGCACACAAATAGTGTAGTTATATAATAGTAAATAATCCTTAATTTTGCTTTAAAACTTTTGAGGAAATATTTATATTGTCATGATATTTAGAACAGCAAAACTTAAATGAAAAACAAGATTATATTAAGGAACATATGTGTTGTATAGGAGCTTTTGACATATTAAATTACAATAAAAACAAAATTTACCTTAACTTTATTATAGCTCCTAGGATTGAACCATGAATTGAACCACTTCACACTTGTTTGGTGGGCAAACATCTGCAATACAATATAGTACAACTTGATGAACAACACAAATTATAATTCAATAACATTTACCTAAACTTTACATTATGTTTTTCCACCAATTAAAAAAAATATATTCATGTAGACCAACAATTTAGTTTTGAAAATAGGGTTAGATATTATGTTGTTTAACCAGACTACTAAGTATTAGGTTGAAGTTTAAGTCACAAATACAAGAAGGAGCATTTATATATTTGTTACTGGTTTAGATATGTTTTGGGGATTGTTTAAACAGTGTTGTTTATTCAACCCTGTACACTTCATTTACATATATAAAGAATTGATCCCAACCATAGTTAGAAATGTGTATCTTTAAATATTACTTGTAATCTAAAAATAACAAAATATACAAATTTTACAAACTTTGGTGGGTAGTAGAAGTGTCCATCTTCTCCAAACTAGTGCTGACTTGGAAATTGTTACTTTAAAATTATAGATTGTGATATTATAACAATATTTATTGGATCATGTTGTTTGTCAAAGGAGAAACTATACAACTATGATATGTATAGTTTAAGTTTCTACAATTTGGCTGTTTACCAACCTTAGTGGTTTACCATAATTTTTTTTACTATCAGGGTTTATTATGACCAGGGCGTAACTCATTATTGGTAAACTATAAAACTTTTATTTAAAATTAAAGAAAAAAACTAATACTCTTAATCATGGTAAACAACAATTTGTAATGTAAAGAAAAAAACAAATACGTTTAATCAATGTAAACAACAATTTAAAATTTAATGAAAAGAACTAATACGTTTAATCAATGTAAACAACAATTTAAATTGTAAAGAAAAAAATCAAATAAGTTTAATCAATGTAAACAACTATTTAAAACTTAAAGAAAAAAAAAAAGTTTAATCAATGTAAACAACAAGTTAAAATTTAAAGAAAAACACTAAGATGTTTAATCAATGTAAAGAACAATTTAAAGTTTAAATAAAAAAACTAATACGTTTAATCAATGTAAACAACAAGTTAAAATTTAAAGAAAAACACTAAGATGTTTAATCAATGTAAACAACAAGTTAAAAATTAAAGAAAAACACAAAGATGTTTAATTAATGTAAAGAACAATTTAAAATTTAAATAAAAAAACACTAATACGTTTAATAAATGAAAACAGCAATTTAAAATTAAAAAAAATCACTAAGATGTTTAATCAACGTTAACAACAAATTAAACTTACGTTATTTAAAAAAACAACAGTTTATCGGTAAATTGCTTAAAGTTTATTTTAATTCGCATATTTAAGCTTATTTTGTACACTTATAGTTTGTATATGCTTTATTTTGTTATATAATATAATGCTGTTAAGAACTACATAATTAATTTTAATTTATTTTAAAACAAGTCTTTAACTTACCAGATTTTTTTAAAGACAAAATAGTCTTATAATGTATTGGAACTTATTAAAGTTCAACGCAACAGTTGTGTTGTTTTTTTAAATTGTTTTATAAGTTGTTACGTATGTTTTATTTGTTTTTTTTTAATTGCATTTAAATTAAATTGCATTTAATTGCATTTCAGAACTAGAAGTGTTGCTTGCAGTTAAAAGTTGGGTGGGTCATGATAAAGAACAGAGAAAGAAGTTTGCAAAAGTTCTTTTATCAAAAGTTAATTTTTTTTCGTTACCAAGTGGGTCTCAAATAATCAACAGTATTCTGATTCAAATATCACCCAAATTACAAGTGGAAATTGCAGAAAAAATGAGAAAAGCTCATCCAAAAAAACCTAAAAGTACTGTTTCGTACAGACGTTGTGCTCAAAATTTGTTTGATGTTATGCTAAGTGGCGGTATTCTTGATGGTTTCAACAGAACTTTCAAAGTACAGAACCGTGTGATAAAAATTAACGGTAAAAATCTTAAAGACGTAAAAGTTCTAGCTCGCATGCAAACAGAACGATACTGGCATAAAACAGTTTACTGTCAAGGTGAAGTGTATGTTATTGGTGGCCGTGACAAAAATCGTCAAAAAACTACTTTGCTTGTAGAAAAATATTCTTTGACCAAGAATAAGTGGCAGAAAATTACTTATGTTGAAGATGCCCAAAAAGGTTTTAGTGTTTGTGCTTTTATGAGTGGAATATATTTACTTGGAGGTCTTAACGAAGTAAGCGAAGTTATAGACTCTTGCATGTGTTTTAATACAAAGAATAATTACTGGACGACCATTACTGAAATGAACAATGCTAGAGTAAAAGCAGCTTGTACAGTTTTTGAAGGAAAAATTGTTATATCTGGCGGTTTAAATCAAGATCGTAGACGTTCTAACACAGTTGAGTTTTATGACTATTTTGCTAATACATGGTCATCTATGCCAAATATGGTTGAAGGTAGACATTCTCACTGCTTAGTTACAAATAAAAACAAAATGTTTGTGTGTGGATATGGTGAGGTACTTGAAGTTTTTGACTCTACTAATAATAAATTTGATAAATTGAATTTGAGTTACATGGACACAGAAGGTTTTGCAGTATCAGGATTGTTTTCTATGGAGAATAAGGTGTACTCGTTAAGTCAGAAGAAACTTTCATGTTATGATGTAGAAAAGAAAGAATTATCCGAAGAAATACTCGAAAGTAAGAAAGATATTTATTGGTTTTCTTGCACAGCCGTACCACAACTTGAGTTTTCAGTCAAAATATAAGAACAATCTTTTTCTGCTCGCCTTATTTCTTAGCTTTTATTTCGACTTCAAAGCTCATGTCTTGTCAGTTTAAGTATTTATATAACTTTTTTAATACATATAAATATATTGTAAAACCAAAATATAAGAATACACAACAAAATCTTTAATAGTGATTTACATTTTTTTCGCAAATAAATTTATAAGGTATATTTAGGCTTCAATTTTTGAATATTATGTTTGTGTGGTTTTTACATCCTTTTATTATTAATTTTAATTATAAACTTTTTTGTAAGTTTTATAATTCCTAATAAAAGTCTTAGAGAATATTTCCAGCTTGATTTTTAAGTACACATGCGACAATAACTAATAATTTTTTTGTGATTTAAAAAACTTTTTTTTTGTTTTTTTTTTTTAATCAAATTAATTAGTTTTTTTAATGTAATAATCTGAACTTTTTATTGTTTTGTTACTAGTTGCATTTTTACCAGATATCATGAATAAATTTGTCAAATTAAAATAGATTATTTAAGGTTACAAGCATTCACATTTTAATTTTCGTAATTTTAAAAATATAATTTTACTAAATTTAGTTCAATATTATTAAAAATTTTAATTATTAAAATAATTTATACAAAACTTTTCCAAAATTAAAAAAACATTAAATATATATATTTTATTTTTATTTAAATATTTTTTTAATATGAAAAATTTTTGTTTAGTCTTAGCTACCTATAATTTTTTTTTTCTAGACTATTTCTTCGTCATAAAACAACTTTAAATCTATCTGGTTTTAAAATTCAGTAACTTCCATTTATAAATTTCAACTTGATTTTATTTTAATTTATCTAATTATAATGAGTCAATTTGCAGCATTTAAATGTTTTATTTAACTTCGTAAATAAGCACCCTTATAACTTACAACTGTAAAAAAATATATAGAGTAACCTAGTATTACTCACATGCCTTAATATATAGTTATTTTTATCAAGATATGTTCCAAAATAATTAATTAATTTTTAACATAATGTTATTTTGTAAACTCATAACCAATTAATAGTAAATTATGCACTTATTTACATAAGATTTATATTTACACTGCTGGTATATGAAAATACATAAATTAATTTGTTGATTCTAAATTTTTTATTTAAGTTTAACATTATCTTTGTTAAATACTACGCTACTAGTGTTGAGTTATGACTATTTGCTTAAAAAAAGATATTTTATTTATTTTTCAAATGCAATATTTCAAAACTGGGTTATACTTAAACAGTGTTCGGCACGAGTTTTAAAGAAACATTATGTAGATATTACGTCAAGCTTTTATTCTTGTAGTACACTTTTAATTTATTTACTAATTTACAAAAATAATATAAAGAAACAAAAACATACTTTTATGCTTAGAATTTTAATAAAATCGGTTTGATAAAATCGGTTGTTGCTGTATTTCTATGCATTATCTCAGTTAAGGCATAAGATTATTTAAACTTTTCATAGTAACATTTTAAATTTTACTAGCTAAACTAAAACTAACAATTTTTGTTTATTATATATATCTACAGGTAAGAGTGTATTTAATTTCAAGATTGTAAATAAAAAAGCATAAATAAAGTAATGTCTAGAAATTATCATAGGTAAGTAACAATTATTGTTTAAAATTAAATAATTTGTTCTAAGCAAACTATAAAAGAGAAAACTTTTATTTAAAACAACTAGAAAAAAAAAACTTCTACTTTTTTTTATTACTATTTTTACTAGAACATATATGATTAAAAATTCAAAAATAATTTTATCACTACTTTACACAAATTATGATTGTTCACAAACAATTAACAACAAATGCAAGTGTTACAAAATGCGTCAAGTTTTTATTATTGAGATGGCAAGGAAATAGTTTTAATTTTAACATGTATGTCTTGACTGAAGAGTACATTTCAATGCAAAACTTCGCCTTTAGTTTGATGTTCAGTTCGTTCATATGTCCAAGCACATCTAGCATAAATGCAAATTCTGAAAGCAATTACTTATCTGATAATTCGAAAGAATAAAATCTAAATACTTTCCATTCACCTCCGAAAATTGCCAAAATTTCGGTTTTAGGTACCAAACACGTCTCAAAACTAACTTTATTAAAATTTAAAGCTAAGCAGCTTAACTGAAATTAACAAAACATATTTTAAACATGAATTAAAAATAAGATTTAGCATGCAGATGGAAGCTTATCACATTTATATTTTTCAAAATAAAAGCGGTGAAAAATTGCAACAAATATTTTATAGTTATTTAGACAGTTTTCAAGGTGGTAGTTAAACTTATTCTATGTAAAATTGGAACCGCTCAATTCCAATCCGCGCACAAGTCCCACCTGACTGTAAGTTTCCCATCTGACCAAATCGGAGAATCGCTCAAAGGTACAGTGTAAGTAGAATATAAAACAAAAAGAAAACTAAAAAATATATATATAGTATAATGCAACGTTATTTCAATTTATAAAATAGTTTTAGAGTTTGGGTTTCTATAAAGTGTAATTATGTTTTTCGAAGTATACATTTGAATATGTCTTTATTGAAGATTTATTAGTTCTAAAAAACAACGGTTTTC
>NW_028140175.1:0-33398 GCF_965202585.1 Thalia democratica | reverse complement strand
GAATTATTTTCGTTATGTTTGGGTAAAGTGGATTACAAAAAGGAGTATAAATAAATAAAAACAACTTAAAGTCTTTAAAAAAATGTATTTAATTCAAATATGCAAGTAAAACTGACCTTTAAGTACACATTCCGAATTTAATGGTTTTATTTTTCTACTGGTCTGTACAATAACTCTCTTTAATTTTTTCACTACTTAAGTAAATTATAAACTACTTTTATTAAGACTTTTTAGTCAACTTATATCTGAATTTTCGCCAAGATGTTGCTAATAATGTAAGTCGTCAGGGAACGCAGTATTTTAGTTCAAAATTGCAACCTATTAAGTCGCCAAAAGAGCGCAAGTATTACTTTTTTTAAGCATAAAAATGTAAAAAAAAACCGCATTAGAAATTAGAACTACAACAGCAGAAAAGTTGTTTTCGATAAAGTCTGAGTTTTAGTTTATAAAACAAATTTTCCTCTGTGATTACATCAACTAGTTTATTTGTTTTGATGTGCTGAATGTTTTGCCAAGATTGTATTAAAAGTATGGCAAAGATCGCATTAAAATAATGTACTGCATCATATAATTAGTTTTTAACTTGTACATACTTAAGCCATTTTCATAACATAAATTTAGCTTCATGGTTTGTTTAGAAAATATTAGTGTTTTTTTTTTGTAAAAAAATAAGATAGTTTAAAATTACTAAGCAACATATCCTCTCTTATCCATTGCAGCACATTTAGTTAATAATTCAACATGTGCAAATAGTTATAATCTCAACAAATTAAAAAAATTTAAAACATATAGAAATATTTTTGATTTGATTTAACTATAGCTAATGGTATTTTATTAAAAAAACCTGTTTTATGCAAGCAAAAAGACTTTTATTATACTGTTTCTTTTTTTCGTAATAGTTTGTAAGGCGCGTTAATGTCATTATATTAATGTATAATTTTAATCCAGATTAGATATAATGTAATTAAATTTGAATGATTTGAACTGTTAATACTTGTTTTTGCTTCTTTGATTACTTTTTAATTACCTGGTTACTGAATAAGTTTGAAAAACCTTATCTCTTTTAAGCTTTGTTCGCTACTGATGAGAACTGCTCGAAATATATTCAGTTTCATTGAAATTGTGTGTCTTGTATATCTTGTTGTATATTTACTAGTCAGTTATGTTACGATGCTTAATACTTATGAAATCTTATGAAACCATATAGAAAGCAATTGCATTAAAAAGATTTTTAGCAGGACAAATACACCTTCTATCTCCTCAAAATATTATTTTTTTAATATCACTGAAACATAATTGTTAGAAATTAGTTTATCAGCAAAGTTCAAAGCTTAAAGAAGAAAACTGTAATTTATTTCTTATTGTGTTTTTCTTTTTTAGAAAGAACTGCTGCTACAGTGTTCCTCCACATACGTCGCCGTGATATGCATAAGAAAATATCTTATTACTCATAAAATTTTAATCTAACTAGGAAGTATTGTAATCCAACTAGATTATTCTTTACTTATAATATCAACTTAATCAATACAATGTCATAAATCAGACTTCTAGCTTGTGATTATTATTGTAGTAATGAGTAAAAGTATAATGGCAGTTTGGTCTTAAGAGTATGGTTTTTTATAACAATAGTATTGGTTTAACTGTTATTGCTCAGGTATCAGTATATTTTACTCTAGTATATTAAACAACATAAAATAATCATAATAGCTATAGAAAATTGAGTCTGATTTTTTATAGTTTTTGTTGATTTAAACTGATTTATTTTATTTCAACGAACTAGATAGTAAGGTTGTAGTAATTTTTTTGAACAAAATCGACAAATTAAGCTTCTCAAAAAACTTTATTTAAGGACCTTGGTGTAGGAAAAAAACTATCAATACTAACAATACGTACTAACAATCAAACAACTTTAATTAATAAATTTAAAATTCAAATGCATTATAATCTTAAAATAGTGTTTACTGTAAATAGAAATTAAATTTTGTATTACATAGTTCTAGAAATTTACATTTTTGACTACAAAGGTCGTTACTAAACTAAAATATAACACCTACTTTTTTATATCTATAAACTATGTAAACATTGTTTAAATGTTAATGTTAACATATGATATAATAGTATTTAACGAATTTAAATTTCTCAAAAATAACATCGAAAAAAGTGAATTCTATGTAGCAATAAAACTCTGTGTCTATAATTATTATTTGGTAATAACTAGAGTTTCGTTACTGAACATATTAAAAAATATGTGCACATTTGAATGATAGAGTTATAGTTGTGAATTTAGGAGAAGTTTCTTATTACTTATTTTACTTTAACAGACACTAACATTAATTTTTGTTTATATTTTTTAATAATTTACACTTTTATCTTAAATAAATATAACTGGATAAAAACTAATCAAAAATGTATTATATAGTCACTTTACTACTTTTATAAATATTCTTTCGATAAGTTTTTTTTCACATTTAAGAAAAACAGACAAATATATTAGCTATGTTATGTTGTTATGTTAGTAAACGAAATTTAAAACATTCAAAAAACTATTAATTTAAATAAGTACCACGGTATAAAAAATAAATTTATTTAAAGTAAACTTTAAAGATATATTTAGTAAAAGTGAATGAACTAGGGATAAAATTAGCTTAAAAACTGAGTTTTCATAATTTAAAATACTCAGAAGGAGTTTTAATATGAATTTTTAAATTTAGAATTTTTTAAATTAGCTAATATTTTTTTTAAAGCTATCACGTCGATTTATAAAATTATAAATATTTTTATAAGTTTTAATTGTAATTTTTAAGTTATATCTGAGTGTTGATTTAAATTTTGGTCAAACTCAACTTTTTTACTAATTATGACATAAAATAACAGAAGTATTTAATGTTTATAAAAAAATAAAATATTATAAACAATTGCCTAATCCATCCGCAAAAACCTGAAAATGAAGTTATTTCTTATAGATTAAAAAATAAACAAAGTCTTTAGATATTTTTTTGAAAATTTTTCTTTTTTCAAATAAGTTTATAAAAAAAATTATAACAATTTTTCGCTTTTTATCAAAACTTTGAATGTGTTAATTAAGTTCTAAGAAAAAATACTTAAAGTCTATTTGTGCTTTATATATTATCAGATAACAAACTATGCTTATTACTAAATATTTTAAATTTATAATACCTCAACCAGTAACTTTAATATCACATATTTAAGCATTTAAAGTTATGAATTGATTATAACTATTTTATTTATCTAAAAAAGTATTTATGATTTTTTTTAATTAATTTAGAACTTGATCCTTTAAAATAAAATAAGATTTTTATGTTAAGTAATTCAAAAACTTTACCTGGAAAAATTAACACACAAAATGTTTTAACAAACAGTTTAGTAATTTATAATTAAAAAAAAACGTCTTTTAATTATAGAACAAGAATTATAGAACAAGAGTTACGTTTCTTTTTAACTACCTTTTTTTTATCTCATCTAGCAAGTATAAACATAAGATGATTTTTTTTTGTTACGACTCTAATGAGCATAATTTCCATAATTCTCTTTTATTTTTATTTTTCGTTTATCTAATTTTTTGTAACGTTATAGTTTCTTAGGTATTTTGGACAATTAAGCTAGTATGCCTCTTAAAAATAAATTTTAAAACTTTTAGCTACAAAAATGTACAACTATCTTAATAAATTAGACGTAGATTCCTCTCAAACATTAGGTAATACACAGATATGAAATCACATAAGTATTTTTTAGTTGAAATCATACTACGTTTTATTATAAAAAATTTTTGTTCTTTTCTTCAACAGATAGTTTTTGTGACTATAGGTTTTAACTTAATTAAAATGATTTTTATGTTTTGTTTTAAGTTATGCTTTAAATTATATACAGTAAAAATATATGAAAAGTTAATGAAGATCTATTAATTTAAATACTGTATGATTAATTATGTTTAAAAATTGGCATTTTTAAAACTGTTTTGAACAAATTAACTTTACTTAGAATAAGTAGTTATAATGTACTATATTAGCAAAACTTAAGTTTTAAACTTTTGTGCTTTTAGCTTCGTCTGATATAGTTTAAAGCAAATAAGTCAGCAAGATTACTTTAAATTATGGTATAGTCAATTAGTAAATTAAAACTAAGTTTAAAATAGCTCAAAAATAGCTATTATTTATGTAAATATTAAAGATATCTAAAACCTATTAATACTAAATTTTTAACGTTGTAGACTCTTGGTAACTTAAATTAAATAGTTTTTAAAATACTTTTTAATTATTTAAATGTCATTGGGTAACTTGATATACTTTTATATAAACTGTTTCACCAATTATCAATTATCAATTAAGGTTAAAAAGTACACAGTAGAGGTCATTTTAACTTTAGCTTATGAAATACATTGGTTTTCAATAAATTATTATATTTACTGTTAAACAAACAACCTAGCAGTTTTCTTAATTGTCCTGGACAAGACGTTAAAAAGTATCCGTAGTGTGTGACTCGATAACCAAAACGTTTTTTTGTGCAACAGGGCCAAGGGACAAATATTATGAGCGCCTTTATTTAATCGGTTAATAAACAATTATTCTTAGTATAAAAATGTGATTAACACTTTTTATCAAAACAAATTACGACAAAATCATCAAAGAGTAACTTCAGTAGTTTAAAACAAAGTAAAATATGGAATTGTTTTAGTTGAGCAGAAAATAACTTCACTTAAAGAAAAGTCAGATCTTTATATGGTAATAAATATTTAGTCACGTTAAAATCGAAAAGTGTTTAAAAACAACGACTAAATATAAAAACAGTAAAAAATCATCTTTTTTTAGTACGCAATACAAATAATTAATGATTATTAAATTAGTTCACAATTAATATATAGTTACTGGTCATTATTTAAAAATGAAGGTTTTTATTTATGCATTGTAAGGTTCCTTTTTTATTTTACGTAAAACAGTGCTTTTAAACTGATAATTCTTAAATCAAAACGGATGTTTTTTTAAATTTAAGTGTTTGTAGGCTTATACAAACTTTTCGTTTAAAACAGTTTTATTCCTGGCTTGTATTAATTTAATTAACAATGTTTAACATAAATATATGTAGCGATTAACATAACCCAATGTTTTCTAAGTTATGATTTTTACTAAGATCTTTTATTGTAAATATTTGGCCTAAAACTTTTTAATTGAATATAACTAGTTTCTAAAAAAATAATTGAAATAAAGACAATCGCTTAAATTAATACTTTAGAAATATAACATATAAAAAACGTTGCTTCTTCTAAATTAAACTATCTTTTTTTAATTGTTTAAAACAATTTAGTACAGATTGTTTATAATAACATGGGGAATTTCATGTCGGTAAACTTCAGAACTTCAGATACTCGTTCAACAGAAAGAGTTAGTTAAAAGGATATTTGTTATCATTATAATTAATTTAAATTGATAGTTTTTAATTAAAGTTATTTCATGTCAATTAAAACAATATTATCAGAACAAATATATAAATTTAACTAAGTATAAGGTGATTTACAAGTTAAACTACATTCCAGAGATTTCTTATATTCTTTATTACAATTTTAATAGTATAAAGTTTTATTAGATTTAAAAAAACTAAGTAAATTGTTAAAGGTACAGAATTATTATTGTAAAATTAAAAATAACATAAAATAATTTTATTTAGTCTTGTAACACATTTTAACATAAAATTGTTTAAAACTTCATTTGTTCTAAAATATTGCTAGTTTTTTAACTGACATACACAAGTTTACTAAAGTAATATCTACATAACTGATTTTAAACTACAAGTCAATGAAATTTAATCTTACACGTATTTGGTTTCTAAACTTTTGCATACGCCTATCAAATAAAAAAACAAATAAAATGTCGGCGAAAGTCTATAAGATTCAAAATCTGAGCTTTCTTTTGTCGTGATACAACTCTTGTGTTAACGTAACAGTTTGATCTGAACTTAGATCTTCAGACCAGAAAACTGACTGACGAGTTTCAATATTGTCTTATTCTACCGCAAGCTTGTGGTCTGATGATCTAAGTGGTATGATCAGACTTTTTTGTTAAATTTAGCTTGTATCACGAAATTAGAAAATTCAGATTTTGACTCTTATAGACTTTTGCCAGTCCTTTCTTTTTTTTTTTGAACTGGTAGATGTATACACACGCTTAAAAACACAACGTGAAAGATTTCTATTTATTTACTTCTTGAGCTTAATAAATCAAAAATAATCTATAAAAATTTAGAAATATATAAACATTAAATACATCATAAACCTCGTTAACAGTATAAAAATGATAAATTGCATTTGTAGTTTACTTTTTATATGTTAGAATTAAATATAAAACTAGGCAAAATTATAAAAATAGTTATGAAGATTCTAGTATTTAAAGAGGTACTTTTTTGTTTCTTATAACTCTTGCTATGATTTTCATTCTTTATTGTATTCATTAATTTATTTATAAGGTGACTGTTGAAACGATAATAGATAGTGACCTTCAGCAGCTGTACAACTATTGGTTCATCTTAGAGTCAAACAACCAATGGCATGAGTTAGGAGAATCGGTACCTCGACTAAGAAGATTTTATCTGCACCACATCGGAAGAATAAAAGATGAGAAGCAGTCAGAAATAAGAGCTTACAGAAGAAATGTTCAGGAAAACTCTCAAAAGAGGTTTTCTTTTATGAGGTCATCATCATCTTACTTGTCTATGATCAGATGTTTAGAACAAGACTGCGCCAAACTCGAGCAATTTGAAAGGGAAGTGCAGGAGCAGGCTGACGTCATGCAGGAAAGAATAGGGTTGAACTACGAGCTGGAGGCAATGCAGCAGCTGCTCGAAAACAGGCAGTACGAGATTTATTTAACCGCTAGTGGGCAGCACGAGCACAGCTCACCACATGCGGCCCAGAACCGCAGGAGAGGCCTCAGCTTGGAGAGGATCCAAAAGTTCGATCAGTTTGAAGCTGATGAATCATTCTCAGGTAAATGTGGAGTTTGTTTGGAAGATTTTGAAGTCGGGATAACAATGATTCGTCTCGACTGCATTGGAAAGCACGTTTTTTGTAAGGATTGTATTGAAAAGTGGTTTTTAAATCACAAAACATGTCCTAACTGCAGGTTTACATTTGAGAATAGACAGGGGATACTTGATTAAAGAAGAGTATAAATTAAATGATCTATTTTATTTCTTTGTTTTTTCGTATTGAGTTAAGGCTTCAGCTGTAAAATTAAATCTTAATATGTATATATTGTTGTAGAATTTTATTATACGAAATCACTTGTTTTAAAAGTTGGAAGTTTATTTTTTTAATTTAATTAAGCACAGCGTCAGAATAAGGTTGCTCCAAACTGATAGAAGTATGGTATAAAATTTATTTATGTACAAAATTTTTAAATATCTAGCTAAACATAGTAACTCTAGTACCAAAATCAACAACTTTTATAGCAAGTTACTTTTTACTACTAACTTTATGTAGCATGTAATGTAATTTTTATTAATCAAACAATTATCAGTAGAATTCAGAAGATTAGGTTATTTAAAAAACTGTTGAAAAAAATAAATAAATAATATAACAAAACACCAAATATAGTTAGTAAAATTAAATTATTAAGCTAAGAAAAGCTTTCATATATATAATAACAATATTACTTAAAAAGTCGTTCAATATACAAAATTAAAAATATATTTTTAAATATCTACGTCATTTGTATGCATACACAGGTGCATATAATATTTCGAAATTAAAACTTTTAATAGTTAAGAAATAATTGTAAACTTACAAATTGTAAACAAGGTGACGACATGCAAAAGTTTATCAGCAACATTTTTTGCTCGACCAGATCATATAGACTTGCTTTGGAAAAAAATAACCATGACACAAGTCCATATTACAACAAGTATTACATTCGATCTGTGATGACGTCACTAAAATGAGACGTCATATTGTGGACACTTCGTTTCCATGGTAGCGTTCAGATTAACTTATTTTATAAATAAAACATAATTCAAGAGTTTTTTACATACACTACACACATACTTAATCAGCTTTGCAGTTTCTTTTGCTAGCACTACATTGACGAGAAGCGTAGAGTTTTATAAGTAATTTAGAAATGTAACACTAAATTCTAAAGTACGTGTAAAAAGTTTTTAATTTTTTTTAATTTATGTCAAGACAAAGGAAAAACATAATGAACTATAACAACTATGTTTTAAGAATAATAACAAACATCACATTTTTAAGATTTTTTTAATTTCTTTCGTTGGTATAAATATGAACTAATGTTGTTTTGTATTAATGAAGAGATATTAGAAATTATTAGATTTAAGATAAATTAGTTTGATTTTTCAATAAGCATACCCGTCGTTTAGGCAGATGTTGTATGCTACTAATTCATTTTAATTTGCTGGTTATAAAGAAATGAAAATTTAAGTTAAAAGAAGTTTTAAAAATGATTGAGTAGACACCTAAAACGTACACCCAAGAAATTTATTGTAAAAAGCTTAAAATTGGTTATTAGCTGTTTATATCAACTAAAAGTAAGACTTATATAAATAGCTATTTTTTTTATAAGCTAAAACATTATAAACTGAAAATATACTGTGTTTAGGAGTAAATGAAAAGTTTTCTAATCATAAGCCATTTGTATCTAAAGCAGAAATTAAAACTCAAAAACAAGTATAAAAATAATAATAAAAATATAAAAACGTACGTTTTTATTTCACATAATTTTTTAAAAACTAATAATATTTTTTTGCTGGATAAAATTGTTTTTAATCCAATAAGAACTTAAAAACTACTATAGTTTATTAGTTAATTTTGTTTATTAGTTTTACTGTACTCTATGTTAAATATCATACTATATGCAAAGTTTTATTTAAGTTTTTGTCTAAATGCATCTAAAATAACAAAAACTCACTTTTTCTTAAAGTTTTATTAGACAATTAGGTATTTATATACCATCTAATTTATTAAAGCAATTGTATAATTTTTATAAAACAATTGTTGACAGTTAAAACTAATTGTTATATATACAACTGTTTTAGTATATAAGTTTATTTTTGCTTTCCGCTAAAATAATATAAAGTTAAACTTTTTTTTTAATAAAAAAAATTTTTTCTATAACATATTCTTTAAAAAATCTTAAGTATTTTTATACATATTTCAAAAGATATTTTTTGTTGTTTTGAAACTAACAAATTGTTGAAAGAAACACGAAGCAAGTAGTAAATTTATTGTTAAAAACGACACAAGCATTATGTCGATTAAAAACAAGATAAAACGAGCATAAAAATAAACAAACTATTTGCAAATTACCATTAAATATTCAGTACCGCTTGGTGAGTAAGCTTTTAAACAAGTTCACCTTCTAAAAAATAAAATCGTCACATTTTTCTCCTCATCAGTTCATTATGACGTCTCACTTCTTTATTAATTCATTATGACGTCATACAAACGACCTTGTCCTAATTTAAAATATGCAAGGTGAAAACTTACGCGCAAATTTGCTGTTGGTAAATTTGGCGCTAACCCGTGAAATCGGATATTTTACTCAGTGACGTCATAAAGCGGAGACCAATTGCTAGTTGCAGCTTAAACGTCTTTGTTGTAATCTTCAGTTACCGATAATTACGATGACATTTTGAGCCAACTTAGTTAAACTTTGCAGGCTTTTTTTTACGTAGGTTTGTACTGAAAATTAAACGGCTTTGTGTTAAGTTTGTTTTAGGGTAACTTTGCCGATCGAATTATTCCATGGTTGTTTTGAATGTACAGCTTAGAGTGTTAGAGTCAGCAGTTAACTATCTGCAGTTTTAAATCTCTGTAACAATATTGTGTTGAAATTTTTAATTTTTTTAATAAGACTGATATATTTTTTATTCGGAATTATTTGCATGTCAACAATGAACTGCCAAAAAAAAGTCATGTGCTTACATTTACTTAAAGTTTTTCAGAAATCGTAAATTGTAAATCTAAAATACTTTTACTAAAAATGGGTAAAATTAATTATTGTATATATATTTTTTTTTCAACCTCTATCTGTACGCTAGAAACTAGTAAGACATTAAAAAAAACTATTTTACAGTTTACGAGTCTACTAACTTAATTTCTTTTTAAACCTATTGTGTGTACTTTAATTCTTCAAACTTTTTACTAAGTTTTTATTTTATAAGAAGCAAGGTAACAAAATTTTAAGTGTAGTGAAATTCAGAACCATTATATATAACTATACTTGTTCTTTCTTTAGATGTTTTCTAAATTTATAAAGTTTTAAATATACAGTATTAAAAAACTAATAACTTACGGGCTATAATTTCGACTTAATTTGACCGAAACTAGTTTATTTGTAATACTTTATTTGACTACCTACTTATTATAAAAGTAATATGTACCAATTTATGTAACAATACCGTCGATAATGGTCCTTGTTTGAATATTTTATGGAAGAAACTAGTTTAATATTTAAAATAACTTTGTTTTGTTTTATTTATTAAGTTGTTTAAAATGTTATTTAGGGCTATAAGTACTAAAAATTGGGTAGAAATAAAATGCTTAGTTATATATTTGAGTCAAATTTCATAAATAAATAGACTGTATTGTGTACTTTTAAAACAAACTTTGATAAATTTTTTTTAAATTGTTAGTTTGTAAATTTGTGAAAACGTATTTTAGCATTGAATTAAAATGATATACTAAAACATCATGTATTCAGCTTTGCATATGTACTAGTGGAATAATGTTTTCTATAAACGTCAGTTTTAAAATTTAAGATATTTTTCTGATACATATACACTTTAAATAAATAATTACAAATGATGAAATTGATTATAGATTCTTGTTAAGTTGATAATTTTGTTCTTCGTTACTAAACTCTATTAAAGAAACTGATTTGTATAAAAGCTTTAAAACTCGAACAATACAGCATTATAGAAGCAATAAAAGCCATTGACAAATAGAATTGTTTCATAATTTTAACAAAACTGTTGATGCGTGGAATTGAAAAAACAGGCGTCATTTACAGTAAAAAATAATTTATACATAATAAGTTCGCACAAAAGACTAAATTGTATTTTTTCTATTTTGTTAAAATCCTTCAGACTTTTGGCGGGATTATGATCAGCAACAAAAACAAATAACATCAAGTATCTTACTAGGGGATGTCCCTTTTGAAGATTGAGTGATCACGATGCACTTAGCAACGGTAGTCATTGAGACGCCTGTTGACAACGGGAATGTTGCGAAATTTGACGGATAAATGACGTGTTTAATGGGTCGAAAACTGTGGGTACAAAATCTTACAACTGAAGTATGTGAATCTTTTGGTTTGATGAGAATAGCTTTTAAATATTTAATTTCAATATAATTAAACGATTACACAAAGTTTAAAACCTAAAACAAAAAACCTATAAGGTTTAAAATTATTAAACAAAAAACTAGTGTTAACCATTGTAACATATTTACAGGAAAAAAAAATTGTAATCAAATATACTTCTTTTTAGTCAAAAAATTTTTGATAGTTTATTTACGATTTCTTAAAGATTTAAACAATTTGTTTGAGATTATAAGTAAAAACTATAAATATATAAAAACCTAATATATTATAAAGTCCTTTCCTTTACTTATGAAGCAAGTAACGTCTATACAAAGTAGAAGCAAAATTGTACCCAGCTTAATCAGATTGTAATAGAAAGCAGCTTAATCAGATTGTTTTTACTTTTTGTGAATTCGCTGAACTCAAGCGGTTGATTTTGTAAGTGGGTGCAAATAAATTATAGGGAAACGGAGGATATTTATAAAACATAAGAACTTTTTCGAACGTTAGTTTCTAAACAAAAACAAACACTAGTTAACTTTTAATTTATAAAATACATTAATTATTACTAAGATTGTTGAATCTTTTTTTTTTTTGCCGTTTCTAAAAGTAAAAAAGCTATACAAAAAGTAAAACTTGTTAACCATAATTTTTTTTTTGATAATGACAAAAACTAACTGTTTATTTTTATACATCTGCACTATAAGATACCAAAACAAAATAAAAACAATTAGAGTAATTTTTTTAAACAAAACAACATTTTGTTGTTCTGAATAACAATGTTTTTTTAAAATGTTACTAACCTGTACATTTTCATAAACCATCAATGTTACTGTAAATATAAATGCATTACTTCCAGAATACATTTAAAAGCAGGAAGCTATGAGGTTTAAACTCGATTATTTAACAGTGTCTAATTTTGTATAATCAGTTTAAATATTTGTCTGGATGTGATACCCTTTTGTACTTGAGCCTTGTTATTGGAAGCGAGCCCAATTCACACAATTTTGTATGAATAAAAGGTTTTTGACTTGTTTCACTTACATTAGTTTTAAAATCTTTTAAAAGTAGTGTCAAGGAAAAATATTAGAAACAGTCATTTTTGTACTTTTATATATTAAAGAGAATTTAAAAGAGATCAATTAAATTTATAAAATAAATAAAATATCTCTGAATATTAAAAAGCATATATAATTTTAGGGTTTAATTAAAATAAAGTTATAAGTTTCAAAATATCTAAAAACTAAGTAATTTCCATAACAAAATCACTTGTTTTCTGCTTAACTCAGACATTTACTACATCGTGTGAAACTTTTTGAATGTTTCAGGTTATTTTCGTGTTTTTACACCGAGTTCGAAGTACGCAGAAATACAACAACATTTAAAACTACAAGCAAATATGTAATAACACGCAATTAGAAGGTATTGTTTGGCAGCACAACCTTGTTGCAATTTCACCAGACATTTTAATTTGCAAGAAATTTCACTAAACATTTTAATTTGCAAGAAATTTCACATTTTCAGAGTGGTGTGGTTTTCGCGTGTGACGTATTAATTTTGCATGTTTATTATTTGTGCGGATTAAGATGGTATGTGCACAAACATATTTTAGTTTAAAATAGTTTAGTATTTGAATTAATATCTTGTGAGAGTCATGATCATTTAGTGTAGCATATTAAGCTGTAGTTTTTCAAATGTATTAAAAATTGAAACTAAACATCACTAATACTAAAAATATGTTTTTTTTTTAAACAAATTTTAATAATTAAGGTTAATACAATTTTTTATCTCTTTTTGTGTTTGGTTGTTTAAAACTTTATTAGCTATTCAAATCTAAAAATATTCAAATGAAGATAATTTCATTTCAAAAGTTAATGTTATATTTTCTAATTTGTTTTTAGTAGATAACTTTTTAACTTTATATTTTAGGTTTTACCAACTAACACATCATCATTTTAAAAATTTTTTATACTTTCAAAAAAAATAACCAGGTTTTAAAAAAAGAATGAGGTTCGCTTAAAGCAATAAAAATAAAACCGATTATATAAAAGAGACAAAAAAAAACTGATTATGGTACAAATTAACATAATAAAATGTAACCTATATTTGAAATATTTTAGTATATTAAAGCATTTATGCGTACTTATCAACTTTTATCTTAAAATGTAAAATAATTAGCTGACTAAGTTTAAAATATTTAGAAGAAAACATATGTCCTTCATAAACAATATTTTTAATAGCAATACTGTCGAGTTAAGCCATCATTTTCACAACTTATTCGTTGACAACTTGACTGTTGAGTGTTAGCCACGCGACACAATTGGCACTCAACAACAATTGACACCACAGCAGCTATATGTGACGTCATAAAGTGTCAAGTTCAACTATTTCAAGTTTTTTGTGCCTTTTCAAATACAAGGTGCTTGAAAATGGGCTTTTTACACATTTTTAAACACAACTAATCTGAAGTTATTTTTATCTCTTTGTGTTAGAATTGCTAGTGCAATTTTTAGCAAACGACAATCAAATGTAATAAAAAATAGATTTAGATAACTAGAAATAAAAAGTATGTAAATTAATGTTTAAATTGTACAATAGACTGCATCTCTATTACAGCTTAAAAAAATTAAGTTTTCAATCCTAAAAAGTTGGAACAAAAGTTTTTCCATAACACTTAAAAACAGTACAATGATGCTTACATTTAGCTTGAAACTTATTTTTTAACTAAAGACTTTTGAAAAATAGCTTATTACAATCTAATATAAACAATTTTAAATTGGAATTAAACAATTTACTGGATAAAAAGTTCAGTTTAGTAAATAAAACTAATACTAATAGATTATAACTTAACAAAACATTTAAAACAACATTTTTATTTTTTTAACTATTAATTAATGTAAAACATTTAAAAAGTGTTCGTTTAGTTTACTTTTAGTTTTAATTTACAATGTATTTAAGATGTTTTTGTAAGATGTTTTTAAAGTTATAATTTATATTTTAACATCAGTATAACACAGATCGTTTGAAAACATCTAATTTTTATACCTCTTTTATAACTTGGAACATAACACTTATTTACTAACTAAAACAGTTAAAATTGATTGATAATACATTAGTATAGCAGCAAGGTTAAAAGCCGGTTTATTAATGCTTCAATCTTTGTATTCTTCAAACTAAAATACAAGTAAAAATATATAATAAGTTTGAAATGTTAATCAATAGAGTTTTTTATTTTAGAAATTAGATGGACATTTATAAAAATAAGACCTACTTTTTAGAAGTTAACTAAGCTGCTTATAAAAAACTCAAATTTATTGTAATGCATATAATACAGACTAAAATTAAATAAGAATACAATATTATAACCACATAAGTTCAAGAAAAGCACAATTTTAAATTGAAACTAGTTAATTTTCTAAATGCAACAATTGAAGAATTTCAGGCATATAGAACAAAATTGAACAAAATGAACTTAAATGTACAATTTTTACATAATCCCTTTCGAATATATCAGTTAGCTAAAGCTGCTTAAAACATAAGTAAAAGGTATGAAAATAACTTTTCATAAATTTAATACTAGAGTTTTGTACTTAAGTTAGTCTCAAAACTATAGTATAAAACCCTGGTGTTTATTATTTGCATTTCTTTTTAGTTTAGTGTTATCTACAAACAGTTTGTTAGTTGATGTAATGTGTTGTTATCTACCCACTTGCTTCCGAATAAGATTTGTGAAAAGTGTTTTGATTGACATGAATGGCGCCAAAAGTCTACTGCTAGTCTGAAGAAACACTGCAGATTTACTTTAGTCCGAAGAAGCATTGTACATTACTTTAAATGATCCTTTCTTTAATATAAAAGCTTCAAGTAAAGAAATGTATTGAGAATTAATTTTGTTTGAAACTTGGTCAATTTAAGATGAAGACACACGAATGTCTTAAAAAAACTTTAAATATCATTTTAAAATTCATTTGAAAGTCCATTTTGAATAAAACTAAACTATGCTTTAACTTTTATTTGAAAAAGTATGAGCTTTTAGTGTTATTTTTCGTCTCTTCGTTATTTTTCTTTCAGTTTAAGTGACCTAGGTTTTGATGCCTGGGTCAATCGTATTGACAATAAATTTGCAATAATTTTAAAGTTTATCACAAATTGCTTGAATATAAACATTACTACTTGATTTACTTTTTAAACAATCTACTTAAAATACTACTTTAGTCCGTTTAAAGTCATAAAAAAGCAAAGCACAAAAATTATTTAGATAATTATAAAATAATATGTTAAATCTGTTAATTTCAAAAATTAAAAGTTTTCATTAATACTTATATTACTATAACTTCTTTAATAGTAGTTTAAAAAACCCTAACAAAAAACGAACATTATTGTAGCTTAAAACAAAACAAGTAATTTTTGACCACAGCACAAAAACCCGAGTAAAATCTGCCAAAGTATTAACATCTCAGTTAAGTTTTATTTATTGAAGTTCTTAGCACATTAAGCTGTAAATAGCTCATCGGTAATCTACGACTATTTTCGCTACTACTAAAAATTTGGCTAACTTCGTCATTCAACGGAGATAATCACCATTCGTTTTGTCGAGATCAATCATCGAAAACGTTCAGCGTCGAATGTCGAGTATTAGCGTCTCAGTTCAGAGATACAAGACGACCATGTTAAAATGTCTGACTTTCCCAACTTACACGCAGCTCTGTTGTAATTATGTAGCTTGTGAAACTTGTTGTAGAACTCGGTAGAATGTCATGATGTGTCATTTATGCTGTTTGTAAAACTTTTTGATATTTTTCTGCAATTTAATTTGTCACACATTAATATATAACACGTATTAGTGGGACAAAAAATTAAAAGAAAAATTTTTTTGTTCCTAATCTAATTCGTCTCACAAACGTTGTTTAGAAGTTTATTTTTTAAATATTATATTAAAACAAGTCTTTATTTTGAAATATTTTTCCTGTTATATTTAATAGTTGAACAGTAATCAAAAAAAACTGTTTTGTTTGCTTTCGGCACGTTGGGGCGTTTTATAAATTAATCTTTAAAATTTAAGTACTCTAAGTAAATAAGAGTAATAACTAGTTAACGATGTTTTTATTGTATTATCGCTTTGTATTTTTTGTTATCTTATACGTGTACAATTTTACTACTGTAAACAAGACAGTTTAAAAAGCAAGTTTTGTAATTTTTTAGTGTGTTAAATGTTATGTTATAATGCTTTATGTTTTGTTACTTTGTTTAAAACTAAGAACTCTAATGAGTCATGTAAACTTCAACTCAGGCAGCAAAAACGCTACACATAGTTTAAGTTAAGTTTATTAAAAAATACTTTTGTGTTAAATGGTTTAGTTATTTAAGTGTTAAGTAACTACACTAATAAGTAATATTATTGTCCTTTTTTCCAATATTTTAAAACGCTAAACTATTCATGCGTTTAAACTTTAACAAGATAAAACTAATTTATGTAAAATAAACAATATTTTTGGTTCTTTGGAATAACTTTTGCAATTTATGCCACAAGTTTAAACAATTGCATTCATAGCCTGACTGTTCCACTACTTTTCATTCAATTGCGCACCAACAGTTTAAAAAAAACATTAAGTTTAACAAAAAAATACAGATAAAATTATTTCAATAAGAATCATCTATCAGTTTACTCAATAGAAATAAATACTTCCGAGAGTAGCTACGATATCAAAGTATTTTAACAACAAAAACTAAATAAACTTGAAAAATCAACGTTCATTGATAGACATAAAGATTTTTTAAAAATAAATTTTCAAACAAAACAGCAGCTTCAAGCAATTTTCAGCAAGAGCAACAAAACAATTTAAACTTAAACTTTTCAGAGGTTTGGTTATTGAGCCCGTATGGGTTTGATTTGACCTGCACTCTGGGAGACTAGAACTTTCAGTAATTCAATCTTGCAGGCTATTTTTGCAGTAGCCATGCCCAGACCTCAGATTAACCAAGACAGCGCCTTCAGATAAATTACCACAGCATTCACTGCGCACATCAAGGTTTCTTTGTTTTCAAATTGTTTCTTTCAAAGTTACTGAGAAGAAAAACCACCTAATATTTTGTTCTTGTTTCATGTCTTTTTCCTGAGACTGTTGCTGAGGTGATTTTCAAAGTCTTGCAGCTTCAAGGTATCAAGTTTATATTAAAGCTGTTCTGTTTCAAGTTGGGTCGTTATAGAACTAATTTTTTTATGTTTAAATGTTTTCTGAAAACATGTAACTCGTGAAGAAAGCTTAGCAGTTTATTACTATACGATGGTATAATGTCAATTTGAAGTATATCATTTTTTACTTTTATTGCGTACAAATTGCCTTTCAAAGTTAAAACTTTCATTCGAAAATGGATCAAAAAAGTTGTTATAGTTTAGATAAAACGTTAAATAACTTTAACTACTCTGATTAAAAAGTACAATCTCAACTATTTCAGTGTATACGTATCTTTTTGGTTTCGAGCAAAACTGTTTTAAAACTTTATGGTTTTATGAACGAAGGTTCATAGTCTCTGCTGTACTTCCAAAACTCATAACGTCTGTATATACTTGCATTATATAGAGGTATGTACAGCATATTTCCGTGTTTACATTTATTATTTCCTCACGCACATTCTTCATTTCTGTCAAATTTTCTTTGATCGATTGTGGTAACAGACACTTGCTAAAATCTTTTTTAGGTTTCAAAAATATCCTTATGTTTGAAAAACTATTTATTTTCATTTTATCTGCTAACACCTAAGCTAACATTTTCAAAACACACGAACTAATAATCAAACTACCTAAATTGCTAGCTGTTAGAAAATCCAAGTAAAAACTGGACAAATTAATAGATTTTAATTAATCTATACGCCTACCAAGTAGTTTTTTCGTATGGTATGTTATTGCGTGCAGTAACTTCTCGCGAATCTTCACTCAATTTTGGTCACGATTATTAGAATTCTTAGTTTTTTCTCAGTGAAAATAGCTTTTCTTTCAAAAAATATACATAAAAAACTTAAATAAAAGTAATAAAAACTTATTTCGTTATTAATTTTTAAAATCAATGATGAAAGAAACTATTTACTAGGTACAATTAGTAATTTCTACCTCTCGCTTAATTACGAACTTTTGCTGTGGACGCATTAAGCGTAGATTAACGAAAGACTACAGTGTATTGTAAACAATATCTGTAAAAATATATAATTAATTTTCTATAACTTCCAATGTGACATTGGTCCATCAAATAAGTTAAAATACTTATACTAACACATATTATATAAGATTAATATGTGTTTATTACATGTATTGTTTTCATAATTGCTTTTTGACTAACAAATTTAAATGAAAACTTATAACATAAAAAATATTATAAGAGTCTTTATAAGTTTAAATTAGTTTTCAACCTTTTCATTTGTTTATCAAACACTGACAAATTAACTTAATTTAGTTTTAAAAAAAATCTTGTAAAAATTGTACTGCATATACAATACTTTTAACATTTAAGTATTATTTTAACCACGTAAAGCTATCTCGAAATATGATAAATAAACAAAAAACAAGTTTTATTAAAAAACTACAACGATAAAAATCACAGGAAACATAAAATTAATTTTTAAAACAATATTAAGACGTAAAGTAAAAAATGATCAATGTAAATATATCAGTTTAAAAAATATTAAAAATATATGAATTTGTAATCAGTTTGAATAATGTTTTTTTATTTAAATTAAAAGTAATACAAAACTCAGTGTTTATAACAAGTTAGTAGCAACTAATTCTTGTATTAATTTGTTAGCTACATTCACATCTTTCAATATTTCTGTTTTCAATTGATCACAATCTGCAGAGTTATTTGCAATATATTCCTGTAAAAGAAACTATGTTAGTTATTTGCTATGTATTCCTGTAAAAAAATATGTATTATTTGCTTTGTATTCTTGTTGAAAATATAATACTTTGCTATGTATTCCTGTTAAAATTATATAAACAATGTGTTATGTATTCCTGTTAAAATTATATAAACAATGTGTTATGTATTCCTGTTAAAATTATATAAACAATTTGCTATGTATTCCTGTTAAAATTCTAATAACTATTTTTATTTTTAACTGTTAAAATTGTATAAGTATGTGAAATGCTAAAATTGTATAAATTTGCTATGTATTCCTGTTTAAATTGTAAAAGTTATTTGCAACGTATTCTTTTTAAATTTTTTTTTTAAACTACTATTTACAAAACATAACTTAAAATTTAAACTATTTAAATTAACTTATAAGCATTTTTAACACTTACTTATTTAAAACAAAAACAAACTGAAAATATTTCACCGATGGTATGCATATATCTTTGAACGGAAAACCGTTTTATATTTAAATTAAAAATGAGACACACTTCAAAAACTTTGACGTCTAAGTTCAGTTGCAGTATTTCAGTACATGTGTATATACTCAAAAAGTTAATTTGATTCGATTATATAATCAAAGTAATTTTATTGGTTATTCGAAATATAATATCCAAAAAAAAATTAACTTGTATATAAGTCAAGGTTTTAATGGCAAAATTAAGTTTTTGAACTTAATTATGAACATTTATACTAAAATTATAAACCAATTAAAAGTTTTCATAGCGAAAATCTTTTTTTTCCAAATTCTGCAATTATCTCTCATACAACTAACAAACTACATATGATTATGTACTAAATAATATGTTGGCAAAAACCTTCATGGCGAAATTAGTTTGTTCCAGATGCTGCAGCTTCCTCTCCTGATTGGCCAATTGCACGTGGGTATCGTCGCGCTCCAGTGATTTCTTCAGATCGTTGTACTTTCTCCTCAGTACTTCCAAATTGTCGCTAACGTGTACCTTCCTCCTACGAAGTTCGTCCTCCTGGGTTTGCAGGTCCAATTTGCGCTGGACAGCTTTCTCGCGTAGAGAGTCAAGATCGCTATTGAAAATAATGATGCCTTTTAAATTATTTATTTTTATTTGTTTGAGTATTTTAAAGACTTTTAATTACTTATTTCCAGTTTGTTTTGAATAGCCTTGTCGCGTAGTGATTCCTGATCGTTGTTTGGAAAAACGATTAAGAATGCATTTTATGTTGATTAACTCATACAATTGTTAAACTTAAAGTTTTGGGTTATTTAAACCAATGTATAAGACCTTAAATCAATCAAGATCAGGTTTGCACAACCTGAAAATGTTTGGTTTTTTAACTTAATCACAGTTCATTAAATTAGCTTACACCCAGTATTAAATCTTTAAATGAAAATAATTATTAAGTATTTTAAAAAATAACTAAAAAATTAAACCTAACAAATATAAAGTAATAAAACTATTCAAAATATAAACTTTTTTTTCGTAACATCAAAAATTAATAAATACCAACTTATAAGTTAGAAGGTCATCTTCCATCTCTTGAATCTTGTCAGTGAGGAACTCCCTCTCTTTGGTGATCTTCTCATGGAGATCTTCAACTTTCTGCAGATCTTCTTCCAACTGAGTGCTTTCTACTTGTAATGATTGGTTTGTTGTTTCTGCTTTCTGCAACTCTCCCTCCTTGAACTCCAAATCGTCCTGCGTGCGATTATAATATAATAAATATAATATTCAGAAGAAAAATTCAAGTACACAAGCGCTTTGAATTCATACCTGCTTGGGAGGTTGTGACCAGTATATCGATTAGTAATATTATCTTAATTATGTGTGAATAATACATTTTTTCATGTATGTATACAGGGTTGCCACTCGTTTTTCCATTTTTTTTTCCAGGTTTTCCAAACTTCTTCCAGGTTTTTAAAAGTACATTTTTTTGGGTCTATTTTTAGTTTTAAGCTAATTTCTATATAAGAAACTGTGTTTAGTAGTATAACAACATTGAAAAGATACTGTAAAGTTACTTTAAATGTGTTTTTTAATCAACAAATTTTCGATGATGACAAAAAAAATTATTTATATGATAGATTTTTTGTGTCAAATCGAAATTTTACTACTAAAAAAGTTAAAATTATTTAAAATTCTAGGTTTTTTATCAAAATTCCAGGTTTTTCCTGGTTATTTTTGCCTAAATCGTCAAATTCCAGGTTTTTCCAGGTAAAGTGGCAACCCTGTGTATATTAATAATTCAAAAACTTCACCTTGAGCGCTTTTAGTTCATTCCTACTAGGCAAGTTGTGCCCAGCGTTTATCAGTTTGCTGCTTTGCGCCAGTAGAACCTGTATAGTTTCCTGCAGTTGCTCGATAGTTGTCACTTCCTTCCGCTCCATTTCCGGAAATGACGTCATGAATTGTTCTATAAGCTTGTCGCGTTTCTGAAGCTCCCTGAACTTCGACGTTTGTTCGCTCTGTGGGTTAGAATAAAAGTTTAATCTGGGGAAAATTATATAATTCTTTTTTGGAGATGTGATAAAAAGTTAAAAACTTGAATAGATAAGTAAATTTGTAGAAGTTTGGTTTTACATAAACTTGAAACAAAAGTGTCTAAATAATCTAATGATCTCAACAGCTATATCATTTAAAATAATTAATTTACAAAAAAAAAATAATATTAATTTAAACCTTTATTTTTTTGAATTTACAACCTAATCATTAAGTTAGTTTTCTATATCCTTATTGACTTATTACCTTAATCTTAATTTAAAAATATGGTTATATAACCTAACACAGCGTTTAAATATAACCTTAATTTAACTATATGCTTTCTGATCTTCAAGCTAACTCTCTAAACATCCAATATCTTCTTGTATCTTATAATAAATAGATAAAAGTACTGTTTTTCTAGTTCGATTACCTCCTGATCATCAAGTTGACTCTCTATGTCTCCTATTTCTTCCTGCATCTTGCTGATCTTCTCGTCCAGATCCCTTCCCTGCCTCCCCAGCGCGCTTATCTCCTGGTTGTTCTGCTTCACTCCCCCCATCACCTCCTTCTGCTCCTCCTCCGGTGACTTGTCTGTCGCCGATTGCTGCTCCAACTCCTCCTTCTTCTGCTGCAGTGTGGACAGTTGCTCGTACAATCTGTTTGTGAGAGTTTTAGCTCAATTTGTGTTTATGACGTCACAACATTTAGACGTAATTTAAGGAGGATTAATGACGTCACAGTTCATGACGATGTAAACACAGCTTAACTTTTGTTTTAATTGTTTATCAATTTTTGGCATTAATTCAAGCTCAAGGTTTTTGTTTGTATGACATCTTAAATTTGTGTTAAATTCAAACCCAAGATTCCCAAAGTCAAAATTATTTTCGGGGAATTTTTGGCTATTGGGGAGAAACAACTAGTAATGAATCAAAAAAGTATATTGGTTTTAAACTAAAATGCGATGTGCGTTAAAGGGTGGGGAAAAACGATTATTTTAAATATCTGCCAAGTGAGTGATGATAACATGTTTTGAAAACTGTGATTAATATATCATGACATTTCCAGGAGTTTGTTACTTGAAAAATGCTCTAAAAAGGTTTAATTAATAAGAATCTATGAAAATGGTAATTTAATAAAAAATACTACATAAATATATATTCACAATTGTTGAAAACACTTATAACAATTGAAACGTTGACAACAATTGAAAGTGTGAAAACACTGTACAATTATTCGTGGTATACAAATCAAGCTTCATATTTTCCTTCGTTTAAAATACTAAAGGCCATTATGCTAAGTGAAAAGAAAAATTTAGAAAAATAAATTAAACAATCTTCAAAACAACTTCAGTTTTAAGTAGATCTCAACTGATGCTGACTTGTAAGTTTTATAATAATAAAAACAATGAGAAACATTATTATAAATACTAAAAAACTAACAAACTAAATAAATAATTAACCTGACAGCTTCAGTTTTTAGTGGATCTCCACTGATACTGACTTGTAAGTTTTCTTCTTCTTGATTCAATTCTTCTGCTTCTTCTTCCATCTTTGCCACTTGTCCCGCCGTCTGTTTGAATTAAAAAGTATCAATTTGATATAAAGGTTGTATGCAAGAAATTTGAAAGCAGCAAAATATAACACAAAAATTAAAGTAGAATGTAATTTTAAGTAATTAAAAACTTTTTTCAATATACTACCTGCCTTTAGTTTTAATAAGTTTTAAAATGTCTTATAAATTTTATGAAAACGTTAGAATATTAAAAAAAAATTGTGGGAACATAAAGCAAACTTACAGTTATTCCGATCTTCTTCAGTAAATTGTACCTGGCTCATATATAAAACATATACAAACATAAATCTAGGGTAATTAACTTACAGTTATTCCGATCTTCTTCAACAAATTATACCTGGATCTCGTCTTCTGATCCATGTCCATCACCCGTTGCTCCGTTCGCCTTCTCAGCCTCTCTACCTATAAATAATTACAAATAGACTTTGAAAAAGAATAAAAACTTTAGAAAAAATAAAAGCAAACCACATAAACAAAAATATAAATTAAAAAACAGAAAAAAATTATTTAAAAATAATGGTTATAAAATACTGAAAATCAAATTTTAGAACTTTTATAAAATAAGTAAAACTAGAAGAAAAAACTGTTAAAAATAAAATAAATACCTTATACATAAAAACCCCTTTCTTCATTTCTACAACCTCGTTCAGAAAAGTACTAAAACTTAAACAACAATAAAACACAATAAACAAACAAATACCTCTTTCTCCATCTCCTTCACCTCCCGCATCTTCCCTTCCTCCTGTTCCATCATCCTCTCCAGCGAGTCTTCGTCCCGATCGTTCTTCATCTTCACCTGCTGCATCTCCTCCATCATCTCCACGAGCTCCTTCGACGTGTTGATGCGGTCCAGTACCGCGTTGTAGTCGTGCAGTTCGCCCTGTGTTACGTCATTGTATGGTTGTTACGTCATAAAAATTGTTGGGTTTTTAATCCAACACATCTTTATTCTAACAAGCATCTTGTTTGATATATGTATTACAACTTATTGATTAAAATATAAATATCAACCAAACCACATGGCTAAACAGATAAAAATATTTTAGGTAAATTTAGCTTCTTTGCATCCCCAATGAAGTTATCAGGCGTTCAGTTTACCAACCGAGTCAGTTTTCTACTCAAAATCAACTAACCTTATTATCATAAACTAGGTTAGTTTCATCTCTTCTCTCTTTTCTCAAACATGAGGAACTTATTACGTATGGTGAAATATCTAGTAACTTTAATTAATAATTATAATACAAACCTTAATTTCATCGACTTGATTGGCTAATATCTCAGCTCTCTTCTCAAACATGAGGAACGTGTTATTTTCCTCCTGTTTCTGCTGGCATTCCTGGTCAACTTTTCTCATTTCTGACGTCAGTCTGTTCACTTGGCTCCTCAACTCTCCCAACCAGTACGTGCGGTCCTGGTGAGTGTAAAAGTTATAAGAAAAGTGGCTAAGTGCTCTTCAAAAACACTACAAGAAAATAAATAACAGTTCAGAAAATGATATTTTAACAATAAAACTTATGGTTTATACTAACTTAGTTATACTTAAAAAATTATATTTCAAACTGTGTACAGTCCAGTTTTCAGTAAAAAAACAAAAACTGTTGTAAGTTTTTTTTTGGTTATATGGTAGTAACGGCTATAAAAATATGTATTCATTTTGTATCAACTTTAAAGTGACAAGTTATTTTAAGCTTAAGTTGATATGTAAAGTTAGTTTTAATTTTCAATAACTAAGTTAAATTTCAATGTTTGTAAATAAAATTATCTATTAGTTTTAAAATACTTTTATAGTTTATCAATATTGTGTTAATATATTTAGATAAAAAACAGCAGTAATATTTAAATAGGAAAACAAATATGTATTTAGTCACTTGAATTTGTCTTTGTTGCTGATTGGCAGTTCCCTTTCTATTTCCAGCTGAAGTTTTTATTCCGCTCAAACCATGCTGCGTCATTGGCCTTTAAAAATTTCAATAGTTTGAAATATACTACATTTTTCAATAGATAAACTTAAATAAACTTGTTAGTAAAATTTCAACAACAGTTATTTTGCAGTATAAAGTATGTCTAAATACAAAGTAACTTTATACTCTGTTTTAGTGTTTGTGTTTTGTATGGAGTTATGCACGTAAGTATATGTTTAAATTTTATGATATAACTTATATTTGAAACTTTTAATATCTAAACTGTTAATTTTTAATGATCGATTTTTTATTTGCTCGTCTCTGATGCCACAAATGTTATAAAAAAAAAAAAGATTTTAGTATTATTAGTTTTCAATTTTTGAATAAGAGTGAACAGCTTGATAACAGCTGTTGGTAGAAACACCCTTAATTAACTCCTTGAATAATTATTGTAAAACTAATGTAAGTTTTAAATACTAGGAGATAAAATTAATTCTACCATAGACACATATTTAAAAAACACCATTTTTGAACTATTTGAATTCAGTAGGAATATAAATTAAAATACATTTTTTTCAAGTTTATAATTTATAACAACTTTTCATAAAACAGGTAGCTAAAACAAACTTTACAAAAAGAATCTAAGTGATACAAAATAAATGAAAACTTTTATACTTGTAACACAGTAATATTACTAAAGTAAGTATAAACACAGTAAACAATTTGTCAAAAATAATTTTATTTCGAACTTTTCACAAATAAGTCACCAAAAGAAAAGACAAATTAAGTTTAACACAGTGCTATTGTTATCTACAAGCCACTCAAAATGTTTCAAAAGAAAATTTATACAATTCCACAAACCTGTCCTCAACCCTGACACCTGTCCCACTGAATACGGATGACTGACTACCACCAGGTGTCCCACTTCCCCTCGTGCCAGGTCTGAATCCGGTCCCCAACCTCCGCGAACCACCGGTGGGAGGCCTGTTCATTCTTGACGAGGGCGGTCTGCCTGACATTACTATGTTTATATTTGTTGACGCTGGAAACAGTTTAGGTGAGGGTAGAAAATACTTTGATGATCTTTTATAATATAAAAACATGTTTTATGATATTATTTATAATAGTACATTTTTAATGACTATAAATTTTCTAATCTTTAAAGCTATAGGTTATAAAGGTTAAAAATAAATAAAAATTTCAAATCATATTTCACAAAACAGATGGTATTATACATAAAACATAGCAGAATGAGTATCAAAAACAGTTAATATAAAGAGTTTAAGTATTTTTAAAACATATGAAAACAATGATTTGTTTCAAGACATCAATCTAAAAACATATCTTATAAATTTCAACATTGAAATGCTTATTATTGTTCTCTGACCAATAAACATGTAATAAAATCATTATATGTAGAAACATATAAATGTATTAATATTTTAAAATGTAGTTTGTTAATTTATCTAAATAAACATATAAAATTTGTAATTCAAAAAATACAGTGGTGAAAGTATAAAAATTGTGTAAAAATACAGCAAACACATAAAACTTGAATAAATTCTAAATGAACTTTGAATTGGCACAGTTGAAATGCATAATAAACATTCTACTATGATCTACTTAAATATTTAAAATACAAAAAAAAAATTGAAATCTTTTCAAGCAATCTTTAAAAGCCCATTAGAAATCAATGTTTGAACGTCTCTTTTAAACTCATGACTTCCAGTCATAAGCATGTGTTGAGCCTGATTAGGATTTTCCCTTATCAGCTTCATCAGCCTTTTTATCTCTTCCTTCTGCAAAATCTCCCTCAACTCAGGGTTCTTCAGAACATCTTGGACCTGCCTGTCTTCTTCTGACATTATGTGGGGCTCTTCTGCGGGTGGCCTTGTGTAAATAGGCTGGTTTCTGGTGCCAGTATCACCACTGCTTTTTGCTAAATTTGTGAAGTGTGAACCCAGAATGCCGTAGAACTTTTTGAAGAATTCAGCCACCTCTTTGTCATCTTTGTACTTTTCAAGGGCTGCTTTTGGGTCAGTCTTCATCAGCTCAACTGCCGCAGCATACTTAGGCTGGGCCAGCTTATTCAACAGGTCCTTGTCTGACTCTATGTTCTTTATGATGTCATCGTTCAGCCAATCAGGTGGCTTCATTTGTTGCTTGGTTTTTTCCATCTCCCTTTGCACGTCGTCAAACACCAAATTGGATTTTGCTGAATTTTTGTTGGTGTTGATGACAAAATCAACTTTTGGGTCTTTTTCCATTGCTTTGACAGTTTTCTTAACACCCTTATTAGTATTTTTCTTGACTGGAGGTGCACTTCCAAACAGAAAGCCTTTTTTGAAACCTCCAAAGTCTTTCTTTTGCTTTGGCTTAGCAGGTTTAACATCTTCTTTTATTTCAGTAATTGTAGCAGTTTGCTCAGGTGAAGCTTGGTGGAGTTTTTCATGATTTTTGAACTTTATGTTTCTTACTTTGTCCACCATCTCTGACATGTCTTCTAACGGTGGAATGTCATCAAAGTCATCCATTGCTATTGTTTACTGTTGTTATAATATACCACTGTCTATAGATTTTTTGGTTTATTATTTAGAAAAACTGTAAGTAATATCAAATTCAATAACAACTTTTTGTTTTTAAAATATTTAAAGTTTGTTATTACACGTACAAAAAACTCTAAAAAAAAATTTTAATTTGTTTTAGAAAAATTTATGAAGTTTTATTAATATAATGTAGCTTGAAAACGAACAGATTTAATATTAGTTGTTTCACATTATTAAAAAACTTGTAAATAAAAATTTGCAATCTACATATAGTTTTAAAAGATTATTGTAACTTTTATTTAGAAATTTTCCGAAAGTACTCTAATACTTAAACTTACAAAAACTATTTATTACAGGTATTTAGTAAACAGCCTAATTTTAGGGATATGGCTAATATTGAGAATAACTGTTCTAAAAAATTACAAAAGGTATTTCTTATTTCAACTTTATTATAAATTATCAAACTTTATAAACAAGAGAATTTATTTAGAATTTTTTGTGAAAAGAGTAAATCAGTGAATAGAGTAATCTTTTAAAATACCAGGTATTGTGCATATTAAATTGTCTTTTAAACTACTTCATTTTTTTTTTAATTGACAAAATTTAAAACATCAAGTGTTTGACAGAAAGAGAATTTAAGGGCATTTTTTTTACAAAAATCAACACTGGCTCTAATGTGAAACCATAAAGTGTAAACTACAAGTAGGTTTTCATAGAATACAAACATTTTAGTTATTTTATAAGATTTATAAATCTTTCAATAGTGTCCAATACAAACGTATGGACCACAAACTTTTCAGAGTATATGTTCTTAAAGTTTAAAAATTCACTAAAGGTCTATCTTCTCCTTAATTTTTTGAGCTAGAGACCTGAAATTTTTAGGAAACACTCATTTTATAATTTAAAAAACTTCTAATGTTGGGTCTTTAAAAAAGTTGAAAAATAAAAATTTTAGATAAAAAAAACGAAAATATTAATGTATTTCTCTATAATAACAATTTTATTTTTCAAAATTAAAAGAACTCCTTCATTAAACCCATTTAAATATTAATAATGGACCTAATGTGAAAATTTGAAGAAGATTGGTTAAAAATAAGGATATATCATAGTTATATAACTTTTTATTCCTGATTTTAGTGTGTGCCTTCTATTAGGAATCTGTTGGGGTCACAACCTATCAACGCCTATCTTGAAAGTTACTTTAAATTTTGTTAAGCAATGTCTGATAGCTCAGATTAAACTCTATAAAAAATATCATTTTGTAAAAATCAAGTTTTACCCCCTATGCCCTTAAAAATAATTATGCATAATATAAACTTTAATATTAAAGTGGTACTACTTGTTTGAACTCTTGTTTTATTAAAAAGTTAAATACTTGTGTGTTTATAAGTTATGATATATTTTCACAATCTTAAACAAAAGGATTGCAATTTGTAAAAAGTGACTTTATAGTGACTAACAACTTGAATTTTTATAAGGGTTACCAAAAAGTTTTAATTCTATATAGTTGTAGGTTTTTCCAAACTATATTTTAATATTTATTTAACTTTATAATAACAAAACATGTACAATAAATAAGTTATACTTTACAAAGTTCACTTTAGCATTAGTTATAATAGGTTTTCAAATTTAAATTTTTCATAAAAGTTTTTATAAAAACTGTATCATTAAGTTTCAACAGTATATATTTTAAATACCGATGCAAACATTTACAAAATAGAAAAAAAAACATCTAAATGGCTTGTCACATTTTAGAATAAGTTTTGATTTACTAAACGCATCATTTTTTGAAAACTAAAAACAAAACTGAGACAGCCTGTAGGAGTTACCACCATATCATATTACATTTAGCTAAATAAATATTTCTTTTAATTTAATATCACAACACTTTTAGCCTACAGCATATTTTTAAGCTATGAAAATGTTGACCATTCAGGAGTTAGTCTTGTATTTTGCGAGATGAATGATTTTATTTTTATTAAAAATCTGAGTATACCACCTCAAAAACTTTTTAGTGAAATTTTCATTTTCATACAAATAAACTCTGAGAAATTGCAGTGGTCAAGATGTTTGATTTTGAAGCTTTTACATTTTTTTAATTTTCAATTTCCTTATTTTCAAATATAACTTATATTTCAAACTACTATAAAAACTAATTAATCTTTTATAAAAAAATCAGTTTATGTAACAAAATGATTATTTTATTGGTTTAAGTCTAAAATAACAAAATTTTTTAAATAAACAAATGAATTCAAAAAAAATCCAGTTCAGTTTTTTCTTTTGTAAATGAGAGCAAAAACTATTTTAATAAGTAAAAGACGGTAAGTTAACTAAACATTACAAACTTTACAATTAAAGGTTTAAGGTGTGGCTTCAACGCATTAAAATTTTTATAGATTAACACTGCAAGGTCAAGATCCATAGGTTTACACACAAACAAGAAAAAAAAAATTGAAAGACATATATAATACTTGAATCAACTTTTTGTAACAGTTTTCACTGAAGCAAAATGCTATTATTATTATATTATTCAACTTGTTGTTTATTAGAACTGCTTTAATTTTTTTATCAATAACATTTATATTTCTTTTTATTAGATTTAAAACGATGAAGATATTTTTGTGCAAAGTAATTGTATTTGCTTTAATTTGTCACTTTTAAAGCATTTTTTATTTCACTTTATCATTTTTCACTCAAAAACTCTTTTTATTGAAATAAATTATTGATAGCAATACCTTAAATATTTCATAATTAATATGTAAAATTTCTTGAATGTTTAGTGAAAATTTTATATAACAGAGACTTTTGAGAAATTTGTTCCAGTTCTCTGAATTTCTTGTAGGTTTTTGAAAGTACATGTTTATGTATCTAATTTTAGTTGAATGTTAAGTTTAAAATTTAAAACTTTGTTAAGTAGTTTAACATAACTGAAAAGATACTGTAAAACTACTTGAAATGGGCTTTTTAATAAAAAAATGATGATGACAAAATATAATATATATATAATATTTTTTTTGTGTCAAATCAAAATTTTACTACTTAATTTGTAAATATCTTTGCAGAAAATCATATTGAGAATTAATTATATTTAAAATTAAAATTCTTACTGAATCAATTCTTAATACTTTATAAGTCAATAGTTACTGATAAGCTTTTAGAATTTAGACTATCTTTTTCATCTAAGTTTTTAACATTTTATCTTGTATGCAATATTTAAATTATGCAGTTTTTTAATGGTTTTACTATGTAACTACTTTTTTACCATGTTTTAAAATCATTTATTAAGTTCAGTTTAATAAATACAAACTGCAAAATTTAATAACCAAAATATATTGGTATGAAAAACTCAGTCATGCATAAAAGTATTTTCAATTCTTAGCTGAAGCATCTTAACAACATTTCCAATAAAAAGTATATTTGGCTAGCACTTAAAAATCAAGAGCAGGGCAGAGCTTTAAAATTTGTTCTGTTTTAAAGTTTTTAAGTAAACGAAGTAACAACTAACAACAAAACGTAAATTTTTCAACGAGATATTTTTAGTTTACAAACAATTTACAGACAGATGAATTCTTCAGAACAGTATTCAAGATTTCTAAAACTTTATTACTTTTTTATTAAAAAAAAATAAGTGCTAGTGTTTTATTTATCAAAAGTCTATAGATTTATTAACTTTTTAAAAAATATCTATTTTTTGTTAATATTTTTGTGTGTAAGTAATTTTATAAATTTTTACGCGTTTTTTGTAAAAATATTTTTATTTTTTTTGCTTTAAATTCAGTAACATTTAAAATTTTTCATAATTTTGCAAAAAAATTTCAAACAATCTTTGTTTAATTTAATATATTACACAGCATAGATTTATTTATTGAAAAACGTAAGTAGCATCTTTCATACTGTATGTTTTAGATCTTTACTGTTTTTTCTTTCTTCTTTTGGTCCTTTCTAATTCGTAGTCCATTCGGTACTGCTAAATAAAAGATAGATAAGCTTTAATTCATCAAATACTAATATGAAAGTTTTTATAATTGCTTTTACGCATAAAAATTTAGCAAAGTTGTAATAATAATTATAGTTTAAACCTTAATAATTATTATACTTTTTTTAGACTTTAATGTTCCATAAATGACATCTAGTTAATTAAACTTATAAGCAATGTATTATTTTGTAGTTTAAAAAACAATGGTGCTTTTTTTAGATATTACTAATAAAAACAAACCAGCTTTCAAAATAAGTTAAGCATCAAAATGCCTTATTTTATCCAAAAAAAATTCGATGTACATTTTATTCAACTAGCCTGTAAAAAAATACTTTTCAAATGCTAAAATAAACAAAATAAGATTTTATGTACATAAATCAAACCTTTTTTTTTCTTTTTAGTTTTCTACATTGTGTTAAACTTGTTTCTTTCCTTTTATTCTTTTCTTTGTTGATTAATTGAAGGTCCATACTCAAACACACTCACAGTCACAAAAACAAGTTAAGTAGTTACATTTTAATACAGCTTACTTTTAATTATATTATATAATAAAACAAAATACCTGTACATTCGCATTTGCAGAAAAACCTTGCTGACCAGACTCTAGTAAAAATTTTGTTTCATTTTGATTGCTGCTACCTTAAATGTTTAAGTTTTTGCACAAAAGAACTAATAGAAACCATGAAAATCACTCTTATCACTAGTTTTTTTTAAACTGTCTAACCTTCAAGACTTATTTCAAATAGGGAGCTAGATAGAGAATTGGCAATCGCATCCAAGCCGTCAAAACTGTCAACTGAGTAAACTCGTTCCTCAACATTTGCTGCTAATAACTGTAAATGTTTATAATATAACTAAAACAGTTTTATATATTAAAGTCTAAGAAAAGTTTTTGTCAAAAAATTATTTATCTCAATAATGTTAAAGTAGTGACGAGTAGCCCAATGAAGTAAAAATATTTTTCTAAAGGTCCATTTACCATTTTTATAAACGTCATTTTTATTTTTTGAATTAAGAATGCTATTTTTGTTTAATCTAGTATAAATACTTATATATGCAAATTACCGACCTTCAACTCGTTTTGCTTGATTTTCTTGCCCACTCCGACGGAGTACATGACGACTCCTGACTCCTCCAAAGACATCTGAGCTCTCTTCAGCCTCCCGTGTATGTTGTCCGATGAACTAAAATAGAATTTATTAATAATTTATATATTTTTTAAAAATATTTTAAAGTAAAACACTTAATATGCCTAGATTTTTTTCCAAGTAAATAGTTTATTTTTGTACCCTTATAAATTAGGAGCTTAAACATTAAACTAAAAACGATTCTACAAATTAGTAGTTAAAAAAACACAGAACCTATTTAAAATTATAACTTCTTGTCATAATTGCTTATTTAAAACTATCCATCAGTCGATATGATAAGAGTTTGATTCATTTTATGCTTTATAAGTTTTGTCGCATATTTTTATACCAAACTTTTGTTATTTTAAGAAACACAATTACACTGTTTAACCGCATAGCAGATTTTCAAAATGTAAACCTTATTAAAATAGAATGCTTTATAGTAGTACTTTCTTGTATTATATGTTTAAAACTAACTCTCCATCAGTCAGTGTGATGAGTATTTGATTGGTCTTGCCGTCGTTATGCTTGGGTGAATTCTTGAAAACTTTCAAGCTCCTCTCGAGTCCCTCGCACGTCGGAGTCAGCCCGC